>NW_021963537.1:0-82470 GCF_901765095.1 Microcaecilia unicolor | reverse complement strand
TCTGTGGGTTTAGGAGTCTGTGAATGAAAAACTTGGGAATACAGTAAGTTTCAGGGCTGGATGAAGAGGCCTAAAAGTACAGGGTATGCCTTGTATTATGCATTATAGAAGGGAAGAGAGAAGTGAAAGCTATGTGAGCGAGTAGCAGTTTGTTAAAGGCTTAATAAAAGCTTTCTGTTAAATGTCTCATATGTCTCATAAAGTTTCACATTTATTAAGAAATTTAATATACTGCTTTTAGGAAAACCGTCAAGGTGGTATAAATAAATAAGTGAGGGTTATTGGGGAAACCTTACATAAACCAGGGTTAAGCTGGTTCTGGAGGGGAAAGTAGTGGGGCAGACTACATGTCCTTTACAATATCCTCCAAATCTGTGTGAGATACTTCAAGGCCAGTCATCTCTACCTGATGACTGAGGTACAAGCCTTAGGGTGACCCCTAGTGGTGACAAAACTCATGAGTGGGTGGGGGTGCAATGGTTAAAACTAGTAGGCGTTCTTGAAGTCTTTAAATGTTTATTTCAACAAAGTTCACTGGTTTCAATTCATATTGTTGACTTTCACACACATCTCACACCCCGAGGCAGCATCTGCGAAACATGCCGCATGTCGCTGAGGGTGTCCGTGCTCTGAAAAATGTGAAAATAAATTTGGAGAAGAACTTTTACCTTGGAAAATTTAAAGTATTTTCTACACAAGTCAGACATGTGTGTGAAAGTCAACAATATTTGTTGATACCAGTGAATTTTGTTGAAATAAACATTTCAAGACTTCAAGAACACTTCACTTCCTGTGCTGTTTGGAACTGAGTATGAAAAAAGGAAAAAACATTAGATACAGCTGGGAGTTTGTTTGAGAGTTACATAAGTATTGCCATACTGGGAAAGACCAAAGGTCCATCAAGTCCAGCATCCTGTTTCCAACAATGGCCAATCCAGGTCACAAATACCTGGCAAGATCCAAAAAGAAGTACAAACATTTTATACTGCTTATCCCAGAAATAGTGGATTTTCCCCAAGTCCATTTAATAACGGTCTATGGACTTTCCTTTAGGAAGCCGTTCCAAACCTTTTTAAAATTCCGCCTAAGCTAACCCGCCTTTACCACATTCTCTGGCAACGAATTCCAGACTTTAATTACACGCTGAATGAAGAAAATTTTCTCCAATTCGTTTTAAATTTACTACATTGTAGCTTCATCGCATGCCCCTCGTCCTAGTATTTTTGGAAAGCATAAACAGACGCTTCACATCTACCCGTTCAACTCCATTCATTATTTTATAGACCTCTATCATATCTCCTCTCAGCCGCCTTTTCTCCAAGCTGAAGAGCCCTAGCCGCTTTAGCCTTTCCTCATAGGGAAGTTGTCCCATTCCCTGGCTCATTTTGACCATTAAACTGATGAAGCTAATAGGTAGCACTTGTCAGAGTCTTTTTTTCACTCAATGCACAATTACAGCTGTGGGGGGTTTTGCCGGAAGATGTGGTGAAGCAGTTTCAGTACTAGCTATAGCACCTTTCATCACACAACTGGGTATACTACTACTACTACTACTTAACATTTCTAAAGCGCTACTAGGGTTACGCAGCGCTGTACAATTTACATAGAGGGACAGTCCCTGCTCAAAGAGCTTACAATCTAGTAGACAAGTGAACGGTCAAATTGGGACAGTCTGGATTTACTGAACGGTAAGAGTTAGGTGCTGAATGCAGCATTGAAGAGGTGGGTTTTAAGCAAAGACTTGAAGATGGCAGGGAGGGGGCTTGGCGTAAGGGCTCAGGAAGTTTATTCCAAGCATAGGGTGAGGCGAGGCAGAATGAGCGGAGCCTGGAGTTGGCGGTGGTGGAGAAGGGTACAGAGAGGAGGGATTTGTCCTGTGAACGGAGGTTACGGGCGGGAACGTAAGGGGAAATGAGGGTAGAGAGGTAATGAGGGGCAGCAGACTGAGTGCATTTGTAGGTAAGAAGGAGAAGCTGAATTGAATGCGGTATCTGATCGGAAGCCAGTGAAGTGACCTGAGGAGAGGGGTGATATGAGTATATCGATTCTGGTGGAATATAAGGTATAAAAAGGGTTTAGTCCAGTGGTTCCCAAACCTGATACTGGAGGCACCCCAGCCAGTCAGGTTTTTCAGGATATCCACAATGAATATTCAGGAGAAAGATTTGCATGCACTGCCTCGAGTGCATGCAAATCTCTCTCATGAATATTCACTGTGGATATCCTGAAACCCTGACTGGCTGGGGAACCACTGGTTTAGTCTATTGCTGGAGGAATAGTTCATAAACTTGGGAAAGCCACTTCTTACCTCTGGATGTGAGCAGTGAGGCATGGATCTACTGCATGGGATCCTGACAGTTTTGGACTGGCCAGTGGACTCGATGACCTTTGGTTTAACACAGTTTGGCAGTTCCTATGCACTTTGGTTTTCATTTGCAAATGTCCTGTGTGTGTTTGTGCATTTGCAGAGCCGCCCGTAAGAATCGTGAATACCAGTGATGATTTCATACAGGAATACGTGACCGGGGAGCCGGTGGTACTGAGTTGTGAGCTGTCACGAGCGGGTGCCCTGGTGCACTGGTACAAGGATGGCGTGGAGGTAGAGACGAATGAAGACATGAGAGTGGAGAGTGATGGAGTCCATCACAGGCTGATCATTCCCTCAGCGAAGATGCAAGACTCGGGGGAGTTTGTCTGCGACGTGGGGTGATGACTCTGTTTTCTACACTGTGAAAGTGACAGGTCAGTCATGGCTCTGCCAACTTCACTATCACTGCGCTTTGCACAGAGAATTGGGATTTAGGACAGGGTCATTAATCTTGAGCTTTTCTGATATATGTGACTTCTAGAGTGTCCAAGCCTTTCCTAACATCATCCTAGCAGAAGCTTTTATATACTCCAAAATTGCAAATCAACGAGAACATGTGTGCAGGTGACTCCACACAGCTGTGTTTCAGTATATGTGCCTGCATCAGGAGTCCTTCTGGCTGACTTTTAAACTCAAAATAAGTAGAGAAAAAACTAAATTTCACAATCCAGCATAATGTTTATCTTTTTGATACAAAACTAAAAATTCTATGAGTTGTCTTGACCAGGTCCTTGCTGTAATTGCCAAAATGTTCAAGACAATGTGGAAACTCAGGCACAGGCATCAGGTGGATTCCCCAGCCAGGAAGTTTCAGGCACTCATGCCAGAGATTAACGAGCCTTCATCGGGTGGCAAGACTTGGAGCCATCTGAATTTCCAAGAGACAACAGCTAGAAAGCCAGCTAACTGATAACACCTTCAAAGAAGGGGTCTTTATACCTTTCTTAGTGCCAGATGGTGTGCAACATGACAACCTGAAGTCCCTGTAGTGATGTCCATGATGATAACAATATAACAACAAAAAGTTGTTTTGTCTTTATCAGACTGGATGGCTCCCTTATGCAGCTCAAGGCCTGAAAACAAACCCCTGCACCAAGAGAGTGCCCAGCCTCCACTACCTCAGCGAAAACAGTGTGAAAAGCATCTCCCTAGGCTACTATCCAAACAGTACCCAATACAGTGTTTCATATGTATGCACACAGGAATCCCTCCAAACCCACCCTCCTTCCTCCTCTGCAAAGACCCTCCCACCTAACCCCTTCCCTCTTGTTTCCACCCCAACCCTTCCAATCCCTTGCTTCCTCCCCCAAATCCTTACCCCCATCATGCATCTTTGCGTAACTTCCCGCATAACAGAGTTCAGAGCACCCCCCTATAATGCTGGGCGAACACGTTCCCCTTTCTCCCCCCCCCCCCCCCCCCCCCCTCCGGTGCTGCATTTCACAGCCCTATCTTTCTATGAACATCACCCTCATGCAGCAATCTTTTTATTGCCCTCTTGCTGATGTAGACGGTAGTCCATTGAAAACAATAGCATCCTCGGGGTCACATCTGATGAGCCCTTATGTCTCTTCTAAACAGCAACCTGCAATCTGCGACCTCATCTGTAGACATAGCAGTTCACAATCCATTGCATCCCAAAGTACTCCAGCTCTCTGCATTCATGCCCAGATCTTTATCCATTTTTTTTGTTACATTTGTACCCCGCGTTTTTCCCACTCATGGCAGGCTCAATGCGGCTTACATGGGGCAATGGAGGGTTAAGTGACTTGCCCAGAGTCACAAGGAGCTGCCTACGCCTGAAGTGCCGTCATCCTGTCTACATACAGCCTTAGCTCCTCCACCTGGTCAAAAAATAACACTTGTCCGCTATCAATCAGTTTGAGCTTCGCCGTATATAAAAGGCTAAATTTGTATTTCAATCCAAAAAGTTTAGTACATAAGGGAGTGAAATCCTTGCGTGCTGCCGAAACTTTAGTCGAATAGTCCTGGAAACATAGAACACATGAATTCTGATATTCAAGAGATTGTCCCGCCCTCAAGGCTTGTAGAATTGCCATTTTGTGGGCATAATTGAGGATCCGAAATATTACCACTCTAGGCCGATCCATTCCTTCTCTACTTTGGCCCAATCTGTGCGCTCTCTCCACCTTCAGTGACCCCATAAGATCCATCTTTGACAATGTTGTGGGCAGCCATGTCTCTAAAGACGTACATAGGTCCCGTTCTGGTAATACCTCCGGGAGTCCCACCAGACGAAGATTATTCCAACGTGAACGATTCTCGGCTAATCAGGCGCTCAGTTTTGTTTGCTTCTCTGAAACCTTTTGTATGTCGTCTTCAGCTTGCCCCACTCTATGTTGCACCGCTTTGCAGCTCTGTCACCAGTGTCGCATGCCGCTCGTCAAACCTCTTCAATTTATCCAGAATGCGTTGCAGTTTCTTCCCCACCACCTGTTCGACCGCCATTTTTACTTCCTCTGTTATCTCCGGTGCCCAAAGAGAGCTGGGGGTCGTAGATGGCGGCACGGTCCTGTCCGCCATCTTGGCCTCGTTATTCCGGGCTTTCTCCTTGGGGTCTTTCCGGACTGATTTTGAAGCCATCCGCTTCACTAATTTCAACCCCTGATTTCACGAGGGCTGTCTGCTTGCTCAGAACGAAATCTCTCTCTCCACACCAGAGGGAAGGCTTTTACAGTGTGCAGATGGTTTGGGTGCTCCGGAGCAGCTCTCCCTTACGTCCTCGCTACTCCATAACCCAACCGGAAGTCACAAAGTAGTAAATTTAAAAAGGAATCGGATAAAATATTTCTTCACTCAAGTTATAATTAAACTTTGGATTTTGTTGCCAGAGATTGTAGTAAAAGCACTTAGCTTAGTGGGGTTTAAAAAAGGTTTGGATAGCTTCCTAAAAGAAAAGTCCATAAGCCATTATTAAAATGGAGTTGGGGAAAATCCACTGCTTATTTCTAGGATAAGCTGCATAAAATGTATTGTACTGGGATCTTGCCAGGTACTTGTAACCTGGATTGGCCACTGTTGAAGGAGGATGCTGGGCTTGATGAGCCTTTGGTCTGTCCCAGTATGGAACACTTATGTTCATATATTCTTAACCCACAGCAAGTTGGGGGATGGCCGGTTAGTGGAAATATCCCCATTTAGCCCCGACCAAGCAATTTTGACCGTTTAAATGACTTTGAATGTCTACCCCGTAAATGTTTAGAACACTAGCCCTGACATGTAAATGATAGAGCAGCACTTGTCTGGTCTACGAGTAGGCTGCTTAGGGCACAGCATCTGCAGAGCTGCCCCTTATGCACCTAACTTACAGAAAACTGGAAGGTTTCCTATGTGCTGCTGCTCTCTTCACCTAAAGATTAGGGAAGTTAAGATCCGCTTAAACTAGTAATTGTGTAACAGAAAAAGTGGCTACTTTCCAGTATGGGACAGTCTCCTACCATGTGCCCTCTGAGCCCCCTCCAATGAAGAGTGACTCCCCCGCATTGTCTGGATACAGCCAGGCAGGGCAAGGCCACAGAATGGGTGTTCTGCCAAACTGTACAGGTAGCCAATATTCAGATAGTTCTGTCCTTTCGTAAACTGCTGCCCAGATAGTTTAGGTGCGGTGGTGTTTGAATAATGACACGTATGTATGAATTCAGAGCTGTGTGCATAGAGTGATAACGTGTTTGCTAGGTGAAATACTGCATAAGTGCATTTCGCATTGTGAGAAGATGAACGAGACTTTTACTAGGAAGTAGTAATCCGTAGTCATTGAGCACCAATGCAGAACCACATCTGTTTGGCTCCTTTAGCCCCCCATGTTCTGTTCTCATAATTCACAGCATCTTCAAATCTCTGCTTAAAACTCACCTCTTTAATGCTGCCTTCGGCACCTAACCGCTTGAGAAATATAGAATGCCCCAATCTATCCACCCTATCAGATTAACTCGTCCTCTAGATTTACACTTGTCTTTAGATTTTTCTCTTGTCTTTTAGATTGTAAGCTCTTTGAGCAGGGACTGTCCTTCTATGTTTATTTGTACAGCGCTGCGTAACCCTAGTAGCGCTTTAGAAATGTTAGTTAGTAGTAGTAGTAGTAATATGGTAAAAGGGGCATTGAATAGGGAATCCTAAAACATTAGATGAGGACACTGAAATCTGGGGTGTGCAGTATGTTGTGGATATGAAAGAGGCTATAAATGTTTCTGGGGGTGACTGTATGGGACACTGAAGTATAAATAACCTTCTGGATCCTTTTGTCTACTTCAGACCCTGCAGTGAGAATAGTTCATCCCACTGATCACAGCGTGAAGTTGAAATTTCAGACTTTTCATCACATTGAACTGAAATGTGAGCTGTCTCGCCCTAATGCTGAGGTTCGCTGGTTTAAGGATGGTCTGGAGGTAGATGAGACAGAGAATCTGCGCCTGGAGACTGACGGAGCAGTCCAACGTCTTCACATCCTCAGCGCCTCCATGGAAGATTCTGGAGAATACATCTGTGATACCAGTGATGATTCTGTCTCATTTGATGTCAAGGTGACAGGTGAGAGTCAGGTGATGCTGGTGTGAGGACTTAAAGTCAGGCATGGTGAGAATCAAAGCTTAATTGACATTCAATTATCAAATGAGTCTCCTGTGTTTTAGGCCTTCTCATTCTAAGAATAACATGTTGTCACCGAAGGCACAGAATTTCTCACAGTATAACAGAAGTGAAGGTCAATACAATAAGAAAAATTTATATAAGATGATACCTTCTTATTAGTCAAATGTAATATATTACAGGGTTAACATTTGAGAGCAAACACTCCTTTCCTCAGATCAGAGCCGAATTTATACTCCACACAATCCAGTGAACATATCAGCCAGGACCTGCATAAAGGGATCTTTCACTGTCTACCCTCCCCAATACCGAACCTCTATCCTGTTCCCCACCCCCAACAGAAAGATACCTCAGCAAGGTCCAACACTACCTGCCAATCATGATGGACCACCTTCCTGAACCCTTCCCGCACAAAAAGGCTCTTGACCTCCCTCCTTCGTCGCAGCAGCCTTTCCCCCCTTCCCCCACCTTTATATCCATGGTGATCTAGTGGATCATCCAGACAGAAGCGAACCCCACTCACTCCTGCCCCTGGTGTATCCAGATGAAAAATGACTGCTGTAACCTCTAGCAGTAGTCTCTCATGCTACCAATAGGGGTCAGCCTCTAGCGATAAAATCTCAAGTCTACTGCTAGACATAATGGAAGACATTTTTTATCCAGAGCCACCAGGGACAGGATCGAGCGGGGTTTGCGCTTGCTTGGATGCCCCACTACACTACCAGGGATTAAAGGTAGGCCCAGGACGGCCTACTGAGACATGGAAGGAGACCAAGAGGGGGCCTTTTCTGGGGAAAGGCTTCAGGAGGAGGGGTCCAGTTGTGGTTGTGGGTTCATGTCATGTTGGGGCAGGATCAGGAGGGGGTCAGACCTTGTTGGAGGGGGGGCCTTCTCTTGCTGGGCAGATCAGCCCTTGGAGGGATGGGAGGCAGTGGAGAATATCTACCCAGAAGTTATACACTGATACTCAGTGCTGGCAGCTGCATAGGACTTCCAGAGCATTAGCATTGAATATTGTCAGTAACCACATAAGTTGTGTCTGCTCCCTGCCCCTGCCCTTCCTCTGGTCAGATTTGACATGGCTGAGTAATGCTGATATTCATTACATGCTGCTGAAAATCAGTGACCTGCCCAATTAAACCATGCTCGATATCCATCCCAACAGTTAAAACAAAAAAAACAAACATGGCAGATATAACAGGGAACCCTGCATCACCAACCAAATGCCTTTCTGAAATGAAGCCTTGAAGCTGCCTGCAAAATTCTAGTATATTCAGCTCTAATCATAGTCCTTCTGGCAAAGAATTCCACAAGATCGAGCCTGAGACAGACATAATATACTAGGTTGTGAGATGTTGGCAGTGGATCGAACCCTGATGCATTATAGCAAAACATTGGTCTCGCAACAGAAACATTCTAAGATAAATGGTTTTTGCATTTTAAAATAACTGAATATAAAAAGAAAAAAATGAAATGGAAAATGTGTGTTTATTAAAGATTAGCAAGGACCGATGAAGAAGCAGGTGAATCAAGAGAATATTAGTTCTTGTGAAACGAGTTGCCGCTGAGGTCTTGAATGCGTAAAAAAAAATAATTGAGCCTGCTTATCAATAAGGAAGCATTTGAAAAAGATTTTGGTGCAGGGTGTTACAGTTACTACTACTACTACTACTACTACTACTACTATTAAACATTTCTATAGCGCTACTAGACTTACGCAGCGCTGTACAAATGAACATGAAAAGACAGTCCCTGCTCAACAGAGCTTACAATCTAAATTGGACAGACGAACAGACAGCTAGGGGTGGGGAAATTGCAGTGGTAGGGGTGATAAGTGAGGGTGTTGAGTAAGAGAGTCATGGTTAGGAGTTGAAAGCAGTAGCAAAGAGGTGGGCTTTAAGCCTAGACTTCAAGACAGCCAGAGACTGAGCCTGACGTACTGGCGTACTCAGTTATTGGAAGTTATTGAGCTACTTCTGCCAGTTCAGCATCACATTGGCCAATCAACAGTGATTTTTTCCCTCCTGAAGCATCTCCACTCTGTTTGATCCCATGGGCTGTATTACACTGGTACTGAAAAATTCTAATCTAACGTACACAGTTGAAGACTTGGCTCATTCCTCCCCATGGCCATTTGGTTTATTTATTTATTTAATTTATTCATTAGGACTAAGCTATATGAACCTAAAAATGCCCATATTTGTTGCATTTCACCATTTATTGAAAAATAAATGCACATCCCTATTAGTTGATATATTAATTTCTGGAAAGTGTAACATACACTTCCAATGGTATGGCTTCCAAGTCTTCTTCTTGTAATTACTAATACTACTTATCATTTCTATAGTGCTACTAGATGTACACAGCACTGTACACTTGAACATGAAGAGACAGTCCCTGCTCGAGAGAGCATACAATCTAATCAGGACAGACAGACAAGACAATTAAGGGATAAGGGAATTAATAAGGTGGGAAAGATAAAATATACAAGGGTACTGTACTGCTAGGAATTATTAGGAAAGGGATGCAAAACGTGACGAAGAATATTGTTATGCCTCTGTATCGCTCCATGGTGCGACCTCACCTTGAGTATTGCGTTCAGTTCTGGTTGCCGTATCTCAAAAAAGATATAGCAGAATTAGAAAAGGTTCAAAGAAGAGCAACCAAAATGATAAAGGGGATGGAACTCTTCTCATATGAGGAAAGGCTAAAGAGGTTAGGGCTCTTCAGCTTGGAAAAGAGATGGATGAGGGGAGATATGATTGAGGTCTACAAGACCCTGAGTGGTGTAGAACAAGTAGAAGTAAATCAATTTTTTACTTATTTCAAAAGTAGAAAGACTAGGGGACACTCAAGGAAGTTAGATGGAAATACTTTTAAAACAAATAGGAAAAAATATTTTTTCAATCAATGATTAGTTAAGCTGTGGAACTCTTTGCTGGAGGATGTGGTAACAGCAGTTAGCGTATCTAGGTTTAAAAAAGATTTGGACAAGTTCCTGGAGGAAAACTCCATAGTTTGTTATTGAGATGGTCATTGGGGGAAGCCACTGCTTGTCCTGGGATTGGTAGCATGGAATGTTCTACTAATTGGGTTTCTGCCAGGTACTTGTTGTTGAGGACGTCCTCGCAAAACGTCCCGATGGAGGGGCGGGGAAACCCGTATTATGGAAACAAAATGGACATCCATCTTTCGTTTCGATAATATGGTTGGGGACGCCCAAATCTTGAAATTTAGGTCGTCCTTAGAGATGGTCATCCCTAGACTTGGTCGTTTCTTATTTTTGGCAATAATGGAAACCAAAGACGCCCATCTCAGAAATGACCAAATGCAAGCCCTTTGGCCGTGGGAGGAGCCAGCATTTGTAGTGCCTTGGTCCCCCTGACATGCCAGGACACCAATCGGGCACCCTAGGGGACACTGCAGTGGACTTCATAAAATGCTCCCAGGAACATAGCTCCCTTACCTTGTCTGCTGAGCCCCCCAAACCCCCCCTAGAACCCGCTACCCACAACTATACACCACTACCATAGCCCTTACAGGTGAAGGGGGGCACCTAGATATGGGTACAGTGGGTTTCTGGTGGGTTTGGACAGCTTGCTGTTTCCTCCATAAATGTAACAAGTAGGGAGGGGGATGGGCCTGGGTCCGCCTGCCTGAAGTGCACTGCACCCACTAAAACTGCTCCAGGGACCTGCATAGTGCTGTAATGGAGCTGAGTATGACATCTGAGGCTGGCATAGGGGCTGGCAAAAAATATTTGGTAAGATGTTTTTTGAGGATGGGAGGGAGTTAGTGACCATTGGGGGTATAAGGGGAGGTCATCCACGATTCTCTCCGGTGGTCATCTGGTTATTTAGCCCACCTTTTTGTGCCTTTGTTGTAAGAAAAACAGGACCAGGTAAAGTCGTCCAAGTGCTCGTCAGGGATGCCCTTTTTTTCCATTATGGGTCAAGGAAGTCCATGTTTTAGGCATGGCCAAGTCCCGCCTTCGCTATGCCCCCTTGAACTTTGGCTGTCCCTGCGACGGAAAGCAGTTGGGGATGGCCAAACTCGGCTTTCAATTATACCGATTTGGATGACCCTGTGAGAAGGACGCCCATCTTCCAATTTGTGTCGAAAGATGGGCGTCCTCTTTTGAAAATGAGCCTGATAATATACATTTAGTCTCACAGCTTCAGTTATTGAATTCATCTCTGAGGCTTCAAATAATGAGGAAAAGCATTGGTAAGGAAGAATTATTAGTCCCCTTTACGTAAATATCATTTGAATTTCTTAACGTTTAGTTGCAAACTTTTAAAGAAATCATAGGAGAACGATGGGGATCAAGACATCATCTAATCCTAGATTGAGCAATCTTTAAATGAGGTTATGGCTGAAAGTTGACAGTTACCAAGGAGGGCATGGCTTGGCAGGGGGTATTTTCTAAGGATGCTATTAAAGCAGGGAAATTGGTCTTAGCCAGAAAATGGAAGGGTGAGAGGGTCCCTTCAAGAGACACATGGCTGGCCAAGCTATGGCCTATTTTTGACACGGAGAAAACATTGGTGGAGCAGAGGAAATCTATTCAAAAGTGGTAGAAGATTTGGAAGCCCCTGTGACCCCTGGAGGCACCAGCTGAGTAACTTCTGGGATTGGCCCCTCATATATTATGAATTTGATCACAGAGAAATTCTGAATTCTAAGGGTGGGGGTTGATGGAGGGAGGTGGTAGGAGGTGGGGATTCTAGACTTTGGGTAAAAATGAGTTAAAGATTTCCACACACTAAAAGAAGATGTTTTTTTAAATAATTGTTATATTGTGTTGTTAGTATCATTGCTTTAACTGAATATGTCAATGGTTTAAAGTTCTTCCACAAATTAAAAACAAAAATACAGAGAGAGTATCCTGATAGAGAGGATGTGGCTCAAGCTAAGATAGTTTAGATGAATAGAAATAATGTGAATGATTCCAAATTAGAATCAACTGCTAATAAGCAAATAGTGAATAGGAATAAAACTAATGGATCACAAGATATGCAGGAAAGTGGATCGGGGTAAATCTTCAGTAGTCATAGCCGGAGTGTGCTGCCGCTCTGTCCAGTGAGCACCAGGGTGGTCCAGGAGCACTACTACTACTACTTATCATTTCTAAAGCGCTACTAGACATACGCAGTGCTGTACACTTGAACATGAAGAGACAGTCCCTGCTCCACAGAGCTTACAATCTAATTAGGACAGACAAACAGGACAAACAAGAGATAAGGGAGATAAGCAGAGCTGGAAATTATTAAGTGCCTGTGCCTGGATAACAGATACCATTCCCGGCCTGTCCAAATCCAGTTACAGCCACAAAAGACCCAGATATTTGGTGCTGGGAGCAGGATAGGAGCCAGCACTGAATAGCCTGGTCCAGTTCAGCTGGGGGCACCCGTATTTCTAAGAATGCTGATTGCTAATGACTGAATATTGATCTGAATCTATTTCAGCGTCTATGTACAGATGCAATAGGTCTAAACAGTGTGCAACAATTAAAGTAGGCAAAGGTAAAACAGATATCTCACAGATAGCCAGTGGGACACTGTGAACACAAGTTCCTGGAGAAAAAGTCCAGAATCTGCTATTAAGACAGATCCTGCAATGTTAAGAACTCTCAGGATCATCTTTTTCTCTGTCAGACCCCACAGTGGTAGCAGCTCTTCCTCTCTTTCTTTCTGTATTAGACCCTGCAGTAAGAATACTCCACCCCAGTAACCACAATGTGAAGCTGGAATTTCAGGGTTCTGATCACATTGAACTGAAATGTGAGCTGTCTCGTCCTAATGCTGAGGTTCGCTGGTTTAAGGATGGTCTGGAGGTAGATGTGTCAGAGAATCTGCGTCTGGACACTGACGGAGCAGTCCAACGTCTTACTATCCTGAGCGCTTCCATGGAAGATTCTGGAGAATACGTCTGTGATGCTAATGATGATTTTGTCTCATTTGATGTCAGAGTAACAGGTGAGAGGTCAGGTGATACTAATGTGGGAAGTCAAGGTCTAGGCTGGTTAAACTTCAGAAATCATTTGCAGACTTCATGAGATCAGGACAGAGATCAGGACATAAAGTCTTACAGTTGCTCTTGTAGTCCAGTTGTATATGGAAGAAAAAGACAAGCTTACAGAATATTTTATTAATGCTGATGGATTGTTTTTAGAATTTCATCATTTATTTGTTTGTGATGTATTATTGTTGATTTTTGTTATTGATGACATTTTAATTTATACAACACTTGGAACCTATATTTTAGCTGATAAACTAAACTGGAAAAAAATAAACAGATACATTGTAGGTGAGAGGTTTTGATTGGACTGTATTGCTTTCCAGAGCTCTCCTAACTTCAGTAGATCCGTGCAAACGAGCTACAACCCTCCACTGTCATTTTCCTGCAGCTACAACTTCACTTATCCTTGCACAGCTCTGGCAAACTCATTGTCAAAAATGTATTATGTTAGTCCAGTATCAAGGTCTCAACTGCAAACTGTTCTGGAACCCGCGACAATGTGAAAGTCCCACTGAGATCTTAAATATTTCCATCTGAATAAGCAAAAAAAGTTATTTTTCCTCAAGCAGCTCTGTGGCAAGGGAAGAACCACATTCTTTCCAGAAAATAATCCAAACTTTTCAGGACATACTTTGAAGTTAATCTCTTTGGGAATTTTATTGTTTCAACAAAGAGTGAACTATATACTTTTCAAAAGAAGGAGTTTGTTTCGATCCAAGATGGCGTCTTAGTGAATGATTGCATCAGATGCCCTCAGCAGCGCTCTGTTAATTTGCTAAGGAGGAATCTAACCCCTCGGACGATGGGCAAAAGACAGTAAAGGAAAATCCCTCAGCCTCTGCTGGAACTCACCCTCCGGCCAGCGCAAGCTACGCTAGAGAGCTACGGGATAGCGCCTGGACCCAGACTATCTTCCTCCGTTATCGATGCCGATACGTCTGCATTGGCTGGCAGTTTAGATGGGGTTTCCCTAAGCCCCGTCGTACGTGCAGCTCCCCCACAACCAGGAGGAAGCATGGAATTGGAGTCTGTTACTCTGCCTCCAGAAGAGGGGCAGAATTTACAGAGAGGGAGCCCATCCATGCCGGAGAATGTGGAGGAAGACCGGGTAGGATCACAATCTTTAAAAAATTCCTCAAAAATGTTATCTGAATTGAAAACGATCCTCAATACCCCCACTCCTGTGCTGCAATTGGGGTCAATTAATAGACCTGCCTTAGTGACATTGGAGTCACTCTGGGACCTGACCTTTAATATGAACACTTCAACACTCTAAGGAGATTAAGGTACTTTCTGAGTCAACAATAGCAAACCAGGTCTCCGAGGTGGAACAAATTGGAGAAAACCTAAAGAAGCTAGAATCTTTAAATCAAACTTTTGCAAAAGAAAAACTTTATACCCTACGGAGAATAGAATATTTTTAAAACCAATCCAAAAGATTGAATTTACATTTTACTAATTTTCCCAGGTCTCCAATAATTACACCGGTGGAGAAGGTTAAAAAATACTTGACAGAGGTGCTGGGAATGTGTAGTGATGTACTACCTCCCATAGTGCGAGTACAATATTTTCAAACTAATACTGAAGGTGTTATTATTTCTCAGGCACATATGGGAGAAGGTATGAACTTAACTTCCTTTATTGAATCCTCATTAGAAGTCATTACTCAAAGGACAACTGCATTGGTTTCTTTTGCCTTAGAAATGGACCGTAATACAGTATTAAGATTATTCTTCAGACATTTAGATTCCCTGTTTTTAGGTTCCAATATAAGAATATATCCAGATCTCGCCAGAGAAACACAGAAAAGACGCGAGGCTTTTTTAGCTTTACGTCAAAGGACTTTGGACATAGGAGCAAATTTTGTGCTCAAAATTCCATGTATTTGTCGAATTTTATTTCAATCAAAAAATTACCAATTCTTCGAACCTAGACAGTTAATTGATTTCCTGACTTCTAGAGAAGAGGAGAATGTAATGTAATAGTCAAGTAACAGAAGACAATGGGTCAGCATCACTCCCAAATTTGGTTAATATAATTATAATAATTATTTCATTCTCTTGGATCCATATTTCTTAAAAGTATTGGACGAAAATGTTAAAGGTTTATTTCAATCTCTGAATTTTCATTATTGTGATGAATATTACAAATTGCAATATTATATTGTTTTGTGTTGTATAATAATATAATAAAGAAATTATTCACAAAAGAAGGAGTTTTTAGTTTGTGATAAATAGAGAGACTTTTTCATACTTAATGATCCCTATATTTAGTGATTTGGATTGAGCTCACACCTTTTCTGTAGTAGCTCAAGCTGGAAATTAGAGGGACACGGGATCGGAGGTAGTGTCTTACTTTGGATTAAAAACTGGTTGAAAGATAGGAAACAGAGAGTAGGATTAAAAGGTCATTATTCGCAATGGAGAAGGGTAGTTAGCGGGGTCCCCCAGGGATTGGTGCTGGGACCTGCTTTTTAACATATTCATAAATTACCTAGAGATGGGGGGGTAACTAGTGAGGTAATCAAATTTGCCGATGACACAAAGTTATTCAAAGTAGTCAAATCACGGGAAGATTGTGAAAAACTACGAGACTGGGAGACTGGGCGTTTAATGTGAACAAGTGCAAAGTGATGCATGTGGGAAATTGGAACCCAAAATATAACTATGTCATGCAAGGTTCAGCGTTGGGAGTCACGGACCGAGAAAGGGATCTAGGTGTCATCGTAGATGATACGATGAAAACTTCTGCTCAATGTGCTGCTGCGGCTAGGAAAGCAAATAGAATGTTGGGTATCATTAGGAAAGGGATTGAAAACAAAAATAAGGATATTATTCTGCCTTTGTATCGCTCCATGGTGTGACCGCACCTCGAGTATTGTGTTCAATTCTGGTGGCCGTACCTCAAAAAAGACATAGTGGAATTGGAAAAGGTGCAGAGAAGGGCGACAAAGATGATACAGGGGATGGGACAACTTCCCTATCAGGATAGGCTGAAGAGGCTGGAGCTCTTCAGCTTGGAGAAAAGGAGGCTGAGGGGAGATATGATAGAGGTCTTTAAGATAATCAGTGGACTGGAACGGGTCGATGTGGAGCGTCTGTTTACGCTTTCCAAAAACACTAGGACAAGGGGGCATGCGATGAAGCTGCAGTGTGGTAAATTTAAAACGAATTGGAGGAAATGTTTCTTCACTCAACGAGTAGTTAAACTCTGGAATTTGCTGCCGGAAAAGGTGGTTAAGGCGGTTAACTTAGTGGACTTCAAAAAAGGGTTGGATGGCTTCCTGGAGGAAAAAGCCATAGAATGTTATTGAATGGACAAGGGAATAATACAGCATTTTTAGGATGGGCGGGACAAATTGCTTGTTCTTTTGGCCGCTGTTGGTGACAGGGTGCTGGGCTCGATGGACCCTTGGTCTGTCCCAGCATGGCGATGCTTATGTACTTATGTACTCTTATGTTCTTATTGTAATGGCAGCATGTTCTCTCCACATGCAAAACATGCACGTGGAGAGAACATGTTGCCATTGCAATAAGAACATAAGAGTAGCCATACTAGGTCAGACCAATGGGCCATCTAGCCCAGTATCCTGTTTTCCAAACAGTAGCTAAGCCAGGACACAAGTACCAGGCAGAAACCCAAATCGTGGCAACACTCCATACTACAAATCCCAGGGCAAGCAGTTGCTTCCCATGTTTGTCTCAGTAGCAGACTATGGATTTTTCCTCCAGGAATTTGTCCAAATCTTTTAAAAACCCAGATACGTCAACTGCTGTTACCACCTCCTCCGGCAAAGAGTTTCAGAGCTTAACTAGTTGGTGCAAGAGGTGTCGATGCGTTTGTCTCTTGGCAGCCCGGTACCTACTCCCGAGCCCCCACGGATTCTGACACCGCCTGTTCCACCGGCCCCGCAGCCTTCTCCGATGGTGGCTCTTGACGAGCGTATCCGGGCCTTGTTTCCAGAACTTCTGGAAGGCTTACTGCAACAATTTACTTCGGTATTGGGGGTGCTTGCGCCTTCTGTACCATCTGCTGTAGCGGTGTCTGGCCCTTCTCCTGTGGTGAGGTCTCCGACTTCGGTACCGCCTGCAGCAACTGCGTCAGCTGCCACCCAGGTCGACTCCACTTCGACGTCGGTGGAGGGAGCTTCGCCGCAGTTGGATCGGGCGTCAACTTCTCGACATTGCCACAGAGGACATCATTCCTCAGCGTCGAGGCAGGTCCAGTGTCAGAGTACCTTGACACAGGTTGTGTCTGACACTGAGCAGGAGCGCTCGTGGGAATCATAGGAAGATCCCAGGTACTTCTCTTCCAATGAGTCCTTTGGGATTCCCTCTGACCCTTCTCCTCCGCTGGAAAGAAGACTATCTCCACCAGAGAGTCTGTCTTTTTCCTCTTTTGTCCGGGAAATGGCTACGGCTATTCCCTTCCCTGTGGAGGTTGAGGATGAGCCCAGGTCTGACATGCTGGAAGTCCTGGATTATTCTTCTCCACCTAAAGAGGCTGTGACAGTCCCTCTGCATAAGGTACTGAAGGAAGTCCTTATGAGAAACTGGTCCGCCCCTCTGTCTGGACCTGTGGTTCCCAAGAAAGCTGAGTCCCAATACCGGATCCACGGTGAACCTAGATTGATGAGGTCCCAATTACCCCACAATTCTATGGTGGTGGATTCCATTCTCAAGAGAGCTAGGAGTACTAGAGACTATGCTTCGGCGCCCCCAGGTAGAGAAGCTAGGACTCTTGACTCTTTTGGGAGAAAGACGTATCAGGCCGCTATGCTCGCTGCCAAATCCAGTCATACCAGCTCTTCACGAGCGTACACTTGCGAGACTCGATAAGTCAACTGTCCAGCTTGGTTGATGCACTCCCTATGGATTTGGCTGAGCCTTTTTGCCAGGTGGTCAGGCAGCAGAAGGCGTGTCGTAAGTTCCTGGCCAGGGGTACTTTGACACTTTTGACATGACATCCAGGATCGCTGCTCAAGGTATAGTGATGCGCAGACTCTCATGGCTGCATGTCTCTGACCTGGATCATTCTGTCCAGCAGCGGATGGCGGATGTTCCTTGCCGGGGGGGGACAATCTTTTTGGCGAGAAAGTAGAGGATCTCATTAATCAGATTAAGAAGCATAATAATGCTGTGGATTCTCTCTCCCACCGGGCGCCTTCTGCTACAGCCACCTCATCTAGGAGGTTTTTTGGAGGGGAGAGAAGTGCTCCCTATTACACTCCTGCTTCTTGGCAGCCTGCCCAGGCTCAGCCCCAGTGCGCTCGTTCTCGTCAACAGTGTGCGACTAAGGCCCACTCTCCTCCCCAGCACAAGAAAGGGACGGCTTTCGACTGGCTCCAGTTCAGCATAGCCTCAGTAAAAGTGTCTGTACTGGACGACTTGCTGGTAGGGGGGAGGTTGATGTTTTTTCACCAAAGGTGGCCTCTCATAACCTCCGACCGGTTCTTCAAATAGTCCGGTTAGGATACACCCTCAATCTGGAATCCAAACCTCCAAATTACCCACCAGGAGTTCATTCTTACAGCTCCCAGCACAAGCAGGTACATAAGCATATAAGCACATAAGCACCACCATACTGTGAAAAGACCATCAAGCTCAGCATCCTGTCTCTGACAGCAGCCAATCCAGGCTTCAAGAACCCGGCGCACCCCCCCCCCCCCCCCAAAAAAAAAAAAAATTTAATGTTCAATGGACTTTTCCTTCAGGAATCTGTCCAAACCCCCCTTAAGCTCTGTAAGGCCAGCCGCTGCCACCACATTCTCCAGCAACGAGTTCCAGAGTCCAACTACATGCTGAGTACTTGCAGAGGAACTCTCCACCCTTCTAAAGGCCAGTGTGGTCGAACCCGTTCCACCAGGGGAAGAAGGGCTGAGATTCTATTCCAGGTACTTCCTTGTGCAAAAGAAAACAGGGGGGGATGCATCCCATCCTAGACCTAAGGGGCCTGAGCAATTATCTGGTTTGAGGAAAGTTCAGGATGGTTTCCCTGGCACCCTTCTTCCCATGATTCAGGAAAACGATTGGCTATGCTCTCTGGACTTAAAGGATGCTTATACTCACATCTCGATACTCCCAGGAGGAAGTATCTTCGATTTCGGCTGGGAACTCAGCACTTTCAGTACTGTGTACTGCCCTTTGGTCTGGCATCTGCTCCCAGAGTGTTCACAAAGTGCCTGGTGGTAGTCGCAGCGTCGCTACGCAGACTGGGAGTGCATGTGTTCCCTTATCTCGACGATTGGCTGGTGAAGAGCACCTCGGAGGCAGGCGCTCTACAGTCCATGCAAATAACTATTCAGGTGCTAGAACTACTGGGGTTTGTGATCAATTATTCCAAGTCCCATCTCAAACCAAAAATTGGAATTCATTGGAGCACTGTTGAACACAAAGATAGCTCAAGTTTATCTCCCCAAGGTGAGGGCAGACAACCTCCTGTCCCTAGTGTCCTTGGTTCAAGGGTCTCAACAGATCTCAGCTCGGCAGATGTTGAGATTTGTGGGGCACATGGCCTCCACAGTTCACATAACTCCCATGGCACGCCTACACATGAGATCAGCTCAATGGACCCTAGCTTCCCAGTGGTATCAAGCTGCGGGAAGTCTAGTGGATGTGATCCAACTGTCCACCGACTTTCAGAATTCCTTGCGGTGGTGGACGATTCGGCCCAATTTGACCTTGGGACGTCCATTCCAAATCCCTCAGCCACAGAAAGTGCTGACGACAGATGCATCCCTCCTGGGGTGGGGAGCTCATGTAGATGGGCTTCACACTCAAGGAGCTTGGTCCTTTCAGGAAAAAGGTCTTCAGATCAATCTGGAATTGAGAGCGATCTGGAATGCTCTAAAGGCTTTCAGAGACCGGCGGTCCAACCAAGTTATATTGATTCAGACAGACAATGAGGTTGTCATGTATTACACCAACAAGCAGGGGGCACCGGATCTCGTCCCCTGTGTCAGGAAGCCGTCCAGATGTGGCTTTGGGCATGCCGTCACGGCATGTTTCTCCAAGCCACTTATCTGGCAGGCGTAAACAGTCTGGCCGACATACTGAGCAGGGTAATGCAACCTCACGAGTGGTCACTGAACATGGATGTTGTCTGCAAGATCTTCTGAGCGTGGGGCACCCCCTCGGTGGATCTTTTTGCCACTCAGATCAATCACAAGGTCCCTCAGCTCTGTTCCAGGCTTCAGGCCCACGACAGGCTAGCGTCAGATGCCTTTCTCCTACATTGGGGAACATGCCTTCTCTATGCATATCCTCCCATACCTCTAGTAGGGAAGACTTTGCTGAAACTCAAGCAAGACTGCGGAACCATGATTCTGATTGCGCCCTTCTGGCCGCGTCAGATTTGGTTCCCTCTTCTTCTGGAGTTGTCCTCCGAGAAACCGTGGAGATTGGAGTGTTTTCCAACCCTCATTACCGAGAACGAGGGATCACTTCTGCATCCCAATCTCCAGTCTCTGGATCCACGGCCTGGATGTTGAGAGCTTAGAATTTGCCTCCTTGGGTCTTTCAGAGGGTGTCTCTCGAGTCTTGCTTGCTTCCAGGAAAGATTCCACCAAGAGGTGTTACTCTTTCAAATGGAGGAGGTTTGCCGTCTGGTGTGACAGCAAGGCCCTAGATCCTCTTTCTTGTCATCTGATTGGAGCCTACCAATGAACTCACACCAGCGACACCCAATCCAATTTTACATTCAGTCCTCATAGGGCTATTGTTTTCTAATTCAAATATCCACCGGTCCACATTTTACAGAATCTATGATACGCCAGTGTATATCAGTGACAAAATGCTTTTCCTGAAGCCAGTGAGATACATATGGAACTGAGATCTGTTCATTTTTAAGCTGAGGTTTGTGTTCATTTAGACGTATCCTTACAAGGATGGTGGTTTGGCCAACATCTACCTTTTCACATGGACAAACTATGGCATATATTACAAAAGATGAGTAACATGTAGTCAATGACTTCACAAACATCTGGGAAACTATTCATGTCCCTCAGAGCCAGTCTTAGGCAGGCACAGGGCCTCGCGTTCCCAGGGGCCCCATGGCAGCCTTAGCATCTCCCTCGTGCTCCCTGCTTCAGCAGTCATTGCCGTCTCCTGTTCTCAGTCTAACTGCCTTTGTCAGCTCTCTCCTACTCCCTTTCGGCTCCCTGCAGCGCTGCATTCTTCAGTCCTGACCACTGGCAGTGCCAGTGAGGTAAACACACTGCCTTCGGCGGCCCAGAAGCTTTCTCTCTGCTGCAGTTTCCTTTCCTGCATAGGCAGGACGCTGCAACAGAGGGAGAGCTTCCAGGGCTGCCAAAGGCAGTGTGTTTACCTGACTGACGCTGCCGATGGCCTGGAAAATTGAAGAAGGCAGCAGTGCTGCGAGCCGAAACTAAAGGAGCTGGTAGAAGAGAGCTGAAGGCGGTTAGATTGAGACAGCCGCTGAAGCCCATGAGGTTGGTCTCCCTTTCCCTCTACTCCATGCACCCCTCATCCCCTTACCCAAACAAAGCAAGCAAATCTATGAGCTGCTCTATGTTATCGTTCCTTATTGTTGGCAGCATTTTCATTGGACCTCACTTATATTTTCAAAGATGCTGGCTTGTGTAGCATATGGACGTACACAGAGGAAGTATTGGTTTCATCTAGTTAGTTCTAAATAGTAACATAGAGTAACATAGTAAATGACGGCAGAAAAAGACCTGCATGGTCCATCCAGTCTGCCCAACAAGATAAACTCACATGTGCTACTTTTTGTGTATACCTTACCTTGATTTGTACCTGTCCTTTTCCGGGCACAGACCGTATAAGTCTGCCCAGCACTATCCCCGCCTCCCGCCACCGGCTCTGCCACCCAATCTCGGCTAAGCTCCTTAGGATCCATTCCTTCTGAACAGGATTCCTTTATGTTTATCCCACGCATGTTTGAATTCTGTTACCATTTTCATTTCCACCACTTCCCGCGGGAGGGCATTCCAAGCATCCACTACTCCCTCCGTGAAAAAATACTTCCTGACATTTTTCTTGAGTCTGCCCCCCTTCAATCTCATTTCATGTCCTCTCGTTCTACCGCCTCCACACCTCCGGAAAAGGTTCGTTTGCAGATTAATACTTTTCAAATATTTGAACGTCTGTATCATATCACCCCTGTTTCTCCTTTCCTCCAGGGTATACATGTTCAGGTCATATCACCCCTGTTTCTCCTTTCTTCCAGAGTATACATGTTCAGGTCATCAAGACTCTGCTCATACGTCTTGTACGTCATAATCATTGTGTCATTTGGAGGGGCTGGTTTATAAGGACTCACTCTCTTTTGGTGGCCCTCTACTAGGTGAAAACATCAGAATAGACATTATGATGATCAGATGCTTAACATTCAGACTTACTATTTATATAAGTACAGTTTAGAAAAATCATTAATTAGGTTGAGACCTGGGAGCATTTAGCATCTTTTTTTCCTGTGCCTACATCAAAAGAAAAAGATGGCATGTAGGAAGTTGCTCCTTTTGCTTTGTGGAATGCAGTGGTATATTATAAAAATGCTCTTGTCCAGAGTCAATCTAAATGTGCCAACATTGTCCAGTTCAGCAAACTATTAGCCGCCAAGTTCATACAGCATTAATTACGTTCAGTTGAAAATAAATCTGTTGGCTCAGGCTGCTTGCTATGTGAATATTCAATCACTGTTTCATTTTTGCTACCAGGTAACTATGATTCGGATTATTCTTTCCAATGTTCATCACCTTGCATTTGTGCACATTAAATTTCATCTTCCATTTGGATGCCCAATCTTCCAATTTCCTAAGTCTTCCTGCAATATTTCACAGTCAGCACGTGTTTTAACAACCTTCAATAGTTTTGTATCATCTGCAAATGTATTCACCTTACTCATTCTGATTTCCATATCATTTATAAATATGTTAAATAGCACTGGTCCCAGAACAGATCCCTGTGGCACTCCACTGTTCACCCTCCTCCATTGAGAGAAATGACCATTTAACCCTGCCCTCTGTTTTCTATCCAATAACCAATTCTTAATCCACACCAGAACCTTGCCTCCTATTCCATTGACTCTTTAATTTTCTCAGGAGTCTCTCATGAGGAAGTTTATCGAACGTTTTCTGAAAATGTAGATACACTACATCAACAGGCTCACCTTTATCCACATATTTATTCACGCCTTCAAATAAATGAAGCAAATTGGTGAGGCAAGACTTCCCTCAGCTGAATCCATGCTGACTCTGTCCCATTAAACCATGTCTACGTGTTCTGTAATTTTATTCTTTATAATAGTTTCCAACACGGATTTAGTGAAGGGCAATCTTGCCTCACCAATCTACTACATTTCTTTGAAGGGGTGAACAAACATGTGGATTAAGGTGAGCCAGTCGATATTGTGTATCTGGATTTTCAAAAGGTATTTGACAAAATACCTCATGAAAGACTCCCGAGGAATTTGGAAAGTCATGGGATACAAGGTAGTGCTCTATTGTGGATTAAAAACTTGTTAAAAGATAGAAAACAGAGAGTAGGGTTAAATGGTCAGTATTCTCAATGGAGAAGGGTAGATGGTGGGGTTCCATAGGGGTCTGTGCTGGGGCCGCTGCTTTTTAACATATTTATAAATGACCTAGAAATGGGAGTAACTAGTGAGATAATTAAATTTACTGACAACAACACAAAGTTATTCAAAGTTGTTAAATCGCAAGAGGATTGTGAAAAATTACAAGAGGACCTTACAAGACTGGGATTCCAAATGGCAGATGACGTTTAATGTGAGCAAGTGCAAAGTGATGCATGTGTGAAAGAGGAACCCAAACTATAGCTACGTAATGCAAGGTTCCACATTCAGAGTCACCGACTAGGAAAGCGAGCTGGGTGTCATCATTGATGATACACTGAAACCTTCTACTTAGTGTGTGGTGGCGGCTAAGAAAGCAAAAGAACATTAGGTATTATTAGGAAAGGAATGGAAAGCAAGAATAAGAACATTATAATGCCTCTGTATCACTCCATGGTGCGACCGCATCTCAAATACTGTGTGCAATTCTGGTCACCGCATCTTATAAAAGATACAGTGGAATTAAAAAAGGTACAGAGAAGGGCAACAAAAATGATAAAGGGGATGGGACGACTTCCCTATGAGGAAAGGCTAAAGCGGCTAGGGCTCTTCATCTTGGAGAAGAGGCAGCTGAGGTGAGATATGATAGAGGTCTATAAAATAATGAGTGGAATGGAACGGGTAGACGTGAATCACTTGTTTACTCTTTCCAAAAATACTAGGACTAGGGGGCATGCAATGAAGCTACAAAGTAGTAAATTTAAAACAAATTGGAGAACATATTTCTTCATTCAACGAGTAATTCAACTCTGGAATTTGTTGTCAGGGAATGTGGTAAAAGCAGTTAGCTTAGCAGTGTTTATAAAAAGTTTGGATAATTTCTTAAAAGAAAAGTCCATAAGGCATTATTAAGATGGACTTGTGGAAAATCCTCGGCTAAAGGGTAAAGTAAGAAAGAAATTTATAGATTCTTTATTATCCTATCAAGCTGCTAAATTGGACAAAGATATTTCTTCTTTAATAGTACAGGCATCAAGTTGTGGACATTTTAGACGGCTGCTTAAAGGCATATCTGTTTTTGAATTTTGGTAGGAAATGATTGTTAGTTTTTAAATTATGTACTGTTTTATATTCCTGGATTGTCCAATTTTTTTGTATGTAACCTGCATTGAACTGCAAGGTATTGCGGGCTATAAAAATAAAATGTTACGTTTTGCTATATTATGTTATCCCCACACCCACCCTGACACATACAGACCAGACTGGAGCACCATTTTCACATGTATGTACACACGCATATATGAACACAGACTACATAGCCACACAAAAAATAGCCACACACACACACACACACACACACACACACACACATAAATAACCTATTTTGAAAGCATCATCTTTCATAGACACACACATATACATAGTTACATACAAAGCTCAGCCATAGGAACACTTTCACACACAGACCAACTCACATATGCACACATAGAGCCTGGTCGGGCAAACATTTCCTATCTCACTTTCTTACACACTTCTTGGCCATACACACGCTGTCTCACACACACACTTGATGGTGCATTTGGCTGCTGGGGTGTGTGGAGGGCTCTCTCTCCCACTCTGACAGCACAGGTCATTTTCTGAAGGCGGGGTCACTTTGTTTCCTGTTCTTATTTATTTGTTAAATTTATATTCTGTCAAGCCAAAATAGTGCTCCAGACACTGAATAAATATCAAAATAAAATACATAAAAATCTAAAAAAAACACACACACATATATAATCATACCAATCCATTATATTTTCCTTTTCACAAGAGCCCTTGGTGAAAATTCTTGACAGAGAGAATCTGAAGACACATCTTCGCTGCCTGCCTCATGAGGACTTGGCTCTGCAGGTCAAGCTGTCTTTAGCCAGTGCTGATCTGAAGTGGTTCAAGGATGGGGAGAAGATTGTGGACAGCAGCCACACCCACGTAGAGGAGCAGGGAGCTTTGCGCTCACTCCTTCTTCTTGGAGCAGAGAGTGGAGACTCCGGCGAGTACCTCTGTGTCACCCATGATGATAACTGCATCTTTTATGTCACTGTGGAAGGTAATACAGCTTCTGCCAAGTCCTTACAGTGCCCTTGCTTTTGCATGTCTTACATACACTCCTGGTCTAGCTGTCTCCCCTCCCCCCAACTCCTCACTTGTTAGACTCTTGGAGATATCTGTAGTGATTCCAGGTTCCTATCCTGAGGGATACAGGGTAATACACATAGCACTGCAGAGATGTCAGTGAATAAATTTATCTCCCTAAGTCTTACTGATTATCATCACATAGTAACCTCATTTCCTTTTTTAAGAGCTAGACCATATCTCTGCAACGTTATCAATACAATTGAACAATGACAAGAAAGAAAAATTCATATGGGCCTTATGTCATTCAGAATAACATAGATTAGGGCTAACGATGATCATAGCAACAGTGACGGCAAAAAGGAGAGATGGCCGGGGATACTACTACTACTTAACATTTCTAAAGCGCTACTAGGGTTACGCAGCGCTGTACAGTTTAACAAAGAAGGTCAGTCCCTGCTCAAAGGAGCTTACAATCTAAAGGACGAAATGTCAAGTTGGGGCAGTCTAGATAATGACATGCCAACCCATAATTCAGGCAGCGGAACCCCCTTCCTCTCTTGGTTTCCATCTGAAAATAACTCATTGAATGTTACACCCAGGTCATGAGACAGACACCACAGCTAAGGAATTTAGGTCACGTGGAGGGGCATAATCGAAAGGGGCACCCAAGTTTTCCTGAAGACGTCCTTGCAGGATGTCCCGGCGAAGGGGCGGGGAAACCCGTATTATTGAAACAAGATGGGCGTCCATCTTTTGTTTCAATAATACGGTTTGGGACGCCGAAATCATGAAATTTAGGTTGCCCTTAGAGATGGTCATCCCCAATTTTCGGCAATAAAGGAAACCGAGGACGCCCATCTTAGAAACAACCAAATCCAAGCCATTTGGTCGTGGGAGGAGCCAGCATTCGTAGTGCACTGGTCCCCCTGACATGCCAGGACACCAACCGGGCACCCTAGGGGCCAGTGCAGTTGACTTCAGAAATTGCTCCCAGGTGCATAGCTCCCTTTCCTTAGGTGCTGAGCCCCACAAAACCCACTCCCCACAACTGTACAACACTACCATAGCCCTAAGGGGTGAAGGGGGGCACCTACATGTGGGTACAGTGGGTTTGTGGTGGGGTTTTTTGAAGAGCTCACATTTACCACCACAAGTGTAACAGGTAGGGGGGAATGGGCCTGGGTCCACCTGCCTGAAGTGCATTGCACCCACTAAAACTGCTCCAGAGACCTGCATACTGCTGTCAGGGAGCTGGGTATGACATTTGAGGCTGGCAAAAAATATTTTTAAAGTTTTTTTTTTAGGGTGGGAGGGGGTTAGTGACCACTGGGGGAGTAAGGGGAGGTCATCCCTGATTCCCTCTGGTGGTCATCTGGTCAGTTCGGGCACCTTTTTGAGGCTTGGTCGCAAGAAAAAATGGACCAAGTAAAGTCGCCCAAGTGCTCGTCAGGATGCCCTTCTTTTTTGCATTATCGGTTGAGGACGCCCATGTGTTAGGCACACCCCAGTCCCACCTTCGCTATGCTTCCGACACTCCCCCCCCCCCCCCCACCCGTGAACTTTGGTCATCCCCGCGACGGAAAGCAGTTGAGGGCGGCCAAAATCAGCTTTCGATTATGCCGATTTGGGCGACCCTGACAGAAGGACGCCCATCTCCCGATTTGTGTCGAAAGATGGGCGCCCTTCTCTTTCGAAAATAAGCCTGATAGGGGGGTGCTTTTATGGATATCAATTTATCATATTTGATGATATTCTTAAAACAAAAATACCTCAACACTTTTGGTGTTGCAAATGCAGTGTGTTTAATGGTCCAGTTATGCCCTGGAGCAGCTGCTGTTGTCGGCAGCTAGAACCATGTTCCTGTGGTGAAAACAACTATATGGCTTCTCCTACTAACCTACAAATGCACTCGATCTGCAGCCCCTCCTTACCTCTCTAGCCTCATCTCCCCTTACATTCCTACCCGTAACCTCCATTCTCAAGACAAATCCCTCCTCTCAGTACCCTTCTCCACCACCGCCAACTCCAGGCTCCGCCCTTTCTGCCTCACCTCACCCCATGCGTGGAACAAACTCCCTGAGCCCATACGCCAGGCCCCCTCCCTGCCCATCTTCAAATCATTGCTCAAAGCCCACCTCTTCAATGTCGCCTTCGACACCTAACCACCACACCTCTACTCAAGAAATCTAGACTGCGCCAACTTGACATTTCGTCCTTTAGATTGTAAGCTCCTTTGAGCAGGGACCGACCTTCTTTGTTAATTTGTATAGTGCTGCGTAACCCTAGTAGCGCTCCAGAAATGTTAAGTAGTAGTAGTAGTAGTATGGCCTAAAGAGAAGATTATTATACTCTTTGAACCTTTTTGGACAATTATAAGTTGTAATTAAAATTTTCGCTCTGTACATTGCACTGCACTGCTTTTTACTTACGGAGGTTTTCTATGCCTTTGATTGAAGGTGGGAAGTACAATTTAAAGTACTCCAAAATACTCTGAGGCTTTTCCCTCCATTTATGGTTTGCATTGCTTTCACAATGATATTGTTTTGTATTAATAAAGTGTTTTTGTTTTTCATTGATTAAGTTCTTCTATATGCAATGTCGGTGTTATTTAATGAGCTGACCTTAGACTGTACCACAAGGATCGGCACTTTTTCATTTATTTATTTATTTATTACTACTACTACTACTATTTAGCATTTTTATAGTGCTACAAGGCGTACACAGCGCTGCACAAACATAGAAGAAAGACAGTCCCTGCTCAAAGAGCTTACAATCTAATAGACAAAAATAAAGTAATCAAATCAATTAATGTGAACGGGAAGGAGGAGAGGAGGGTAGGTGGAGGCGAGTGGAGGCGAGCGGTTACGAGTCAAAAGCAATGTTAAAGAGGTGGGCTTTCAGTCTAGATTTAAAGGTGGCCAAGGATGGGGCAAGTTAAGCAATTAAATCACATGATAAATACAGAGCATAATATATACAACCAACTAAAATTAACAGGAAATATAATTTACTCTTCTTTAGAAAAATAGGACTCTCTAAAAGGCATTTCCTCGAGAATAAGTAACAAAATGCAGACTTATATTACTTTCTTCAGATCCCTGAAAGTCCTCAGCTGCTCAGGGGTGAAGAAGACATACTTGAATTGTCCATATCTAATTTGCATTTGGCCCCTACATTTTTCACTTTTGCCTCATAGCAAGAAAAGCTTTTCTACGCTCTTGCGTTACCTTAGCAACATCAGGGTACGTCCATAGTTTTTGTCCATAAAATAAATCCTGAGTATTGTTTCAAAAACCAAGGATGCCAATAGTTGCTCTTCGAGATGTTTCATTAACAGATTCTTCCAGAATGGCTGAAATATTATTTCTCCTCTGATATTCTGATGAAACTGGCAAATAATATACCTTGTTAATAGGGGGAAGTCCATCAGAGGAAAATGTTTTAGCATGTCAGTCAAATATTTCTTAAATAAAACCAAAGGAGTCATGGTCAAAGACTTTAAAAAATTCAGAAATTGGAGATTAAACTTCCTATTCTGATTCTCTAGTTGTTCTAGTCTATGATGTACCATGAATCACAGTAACATAGTAACATAGTAGATGACGGCAGAAAAAGACCTGCATGGTCCATCCAGTCTGCCCAAGATAAACTCATGTGTATACTTTACCTTGATTTGTACCTGCCTTTTTCAGGGCACAGACCGTACAAGTCTGCCCAGCAGTATTTCCCGCCTCCCAACCACCAGTCCCGTCTCCCATCACCGGCTCTGGCACAGACCGTATAAGTCTGCCCTCCCCTATCCTAGCCTCCCAACCACCAACCCCTCTTCCCCCCACCTGCTCCGCCACCCAATTTCAGCTAAGCTTCTGAGGATCCATTCCTTCTGCACAGGATTCCTCTATGCATATCCCATGCATGTTTGAATTCTGTTACCGTTTTCATCTCCACCACCTCCCGCGGGAGGGCATTCCAAGCATCCACCACCCTCTCCGTGAAAATACACTTCCTGACATCTTTTTTGAGTCTGCCCCCCTTCAATCTCATTTCATGTCCTCTCGTTCTACCACCTTCCCATCTCCGGAAAAGATTTTTTTGCGGATTAATACCTTTCAAGTATTTGAACGTCTGTATCATATCACCCCTGTTCCTCCTTTCCTCCAGGGTATACATCTGTCCACCACTGCAACAGTTTTAGACTCCTGTAAGCCTTTTATTTCAGCTTGAACTTGATTAACCTGTCTGGAAAAAAATACTTTTAGTTTTTCAAGATTGATATTCATATCATCAAACTTAGAGGCCAAAGATATTACCTCCAATGCAGTCTTCTTCAAAGTCACACTGAACTCCTGAATGGTGTTCCAAATCAGATCCAGAGAAACTGCCCTGGGAGCTGTAAACCCAGCTCTTATTGTCTGTCCTGGAAGTTGAATACTCGGTGCCCCATCCCCCACAAGGCGCTTCAGATGCCGAGCCTGCGACGTGAGTCTCACCTTCAGGGGTCATCGATCTGGCCGCTGGACATGGTGGAGCATTTGCGACTGGGGAAGACAAAGAAGTTTCATGCTCCAGCGAAGGGGACACTCCTCCACCCTTCTTTAAAATGGAGCATCCGCACCCAGAATGCAGCTTTGATAAGTCTGCTTCAAAGCTGTCAATCCGCCGCCGCTGGTTAGGGGGAACCTCAACGGCCGGCGAGGACACAGCCTTAACGACCCCCTTCCTTTTTGTGTGTGGCATATTTGCAATAGTATAACCGTAAAGAAGGGATCCCCCCAAAAGGACACCAGCTAGTAGGATTTTCTAAGTCCTTCTTAATAATGGCTTATGGACTTTTCTTTGGGCTGAACCTTTTTTTTAAACTATGCTAAGCTAACTGCTTTTAACACATTCTCTGGCAATAAATTCCAGAGTTGAATTACATGTTACATGAAAAAATATTTTCTCCAATTTGTTTTTAATTTACTACTTTGTAGCTTCATTGCTTGCCCCAGTCCTTGTAGTTTTGGAAAGCGTAAACGAGTGATTCACGTCTACCCATTCCACTTCACTCAGTATTTTAACATTAACAGTATAGCTTGTATTCTGTCTTATACCTCCCGGTTCAAAGCGGATCACATTGTAAAAGAAGCCAGACATTTCCAGGAAATACAGCCTTCAAACCTCAAATATACATACTAAATTATACTGAAAAATAAAAACACACTAACCCAGATTAATTATTAGATTGCAAAACAAATGTCCTAAATAGGTAAGTTTTGATTTGTTTAGAAAACTGAAAATAGCTTGAAGTAGAAGACAAAAAGTTCTGAACTTCTTTTTCAAGATCAGCAGCTTGAAATGAAAAAAAGATTATTTAGTAACCTAGATCTCTTCACGTCTTTTAAAGAGGGAAACGTGAATAATTGATCTAGTGACCCTCGGTTTTTGAGCTAACCCATGAACTACTTTGTAAATAAGGCAAAAGAATTTAAACAAGACTCTGGCATAAACTGGAAACCCGTGATTCTCTTTAAAAAAACGGTGATACACTGTCATGCTTTTTCAAGGAGTGTATCAGGCGGAGTGCATTGTTCTGAATGGATTGTAGGCTCTTTAATAGTTCTTTAGAGGATCCCAGGTAGATGATAGTACAATAATCTAACATACTCAGGATCAAAATATTTGCGCACACACCTAACATTTTGCATAATAAAAAAAAGCTCTTTGAGTAAGTGTGTTAACATGAGATTCAAAAGATACCTAACACTTTTATAAAAGGAGAAAATTGATAGACCTCGGTCATATTTATTTATTTTATTTATTTTATTGCATTTGTATCCCACATTTTCCCACCTATTTGCGGGCTCAGTGTGGCTTACAATACATTGTAAATAATGGAAATGCAGTTTGTTACAATCAGTTATGGATTCCATTGTGAGAAGTTAAGCGAGACGAAGTCAAGGTGTCGTTAGGGAATAGGACAAGGAAAAGAACAATGGAACAATGGAAAGAGAAAACGGGAAATTGGTAGGGTGATAGAACCTTAGCAAATATCTCCCTTCTTCCATCTCTTTTCCAAGCTGAAGAGCCATAGCTCTAGCCTTCCCTCATAGGGAAGTTGTCCCATCCCCTTTATCATTTTCATCACCCTTCACTGTAGGAGGAGGGAAGCAGCAAGTTGATGGGTTAAAAGAAGTATGGAGGGTAAGAGGCTCAATCAAGGAAGAAAGAAAGAGGGGAAAGGCCGCAAAAAGAGGAGAAAGGTCATGAGGAGGATGGTGAGAAAGAAAGATGGGAGAGAGAGACAAGAGGAAGCAAACTGAAGGACACAAGCACATAAGCACTGCCACGCTGGGAAAAGACCAAAGGTCCATCAAGCCCAGCACTCTGTCTCCGACAGCGGCCAATCCAGGCCCCAAGAACCTGGCAAAAACCCAAAATTTGATAACGATCAATGGACTTTTCCTTCAGGAATCTGTCCAGACCCCCTTTAAACTCGGGCAAGTGTTGGGAGAGGAAAGATGGAGAAAGGCAAGACCCAATGGAGAAATAAAAGACAGGGACAGGGGAAATTTGGTGACATCATCCATATGTTGGAATCCTTGCACTGGTTGCCAATTTTCTTTCACATTTGGTTTAAAGTTTTGACTTTGCATTTTAAGGCTGTTTGTGGAGTGGCTCCATTTTATTTAAGGCAAGCTCTTTAATTTTACCATCCTCTCGGAGAGTTACTGTATGCTCTGAAAGACGTAGATTTCTGTCCGTGGCAAGTCACTATGGAGCTAGCTATATGGTTACGAGGGAAACTGGGTTTTCTGTTGTTGGTCCTATTTTATGGAACCAGCTGCCAGAATGCTTGCGCCAACTTTCAGAGTGTTTTTTCCATTTAAGAGGCAGCTCAAGACTAGCTTTTCACCCAGGCCTTTTAATGGTTGCTGAAGGTACAAATTATATGCAATGATAGTGGATCAAATTGGAGTTGGTGGGGGGGGGGGGGGGGGGGGGGGTTGTGATATATGTTAAAGAAGGAATTGAGTCAAACAAAATAAATATTCTACATACTACTACTACTTATCATTTCGATAGCGCTACTAGACATATGAAGCACTGTACATTAAACATGTAAGAGACAGTCCCTTCTCAATAGCACTTACAATCTAATCAAGACAGACAAACAGGACAAATAAGGGATAATGGAATTACTTAAAGTGGAATTACAAAATAGACATGGGAACTGAACAAGTGAAACAGATAGCAGTGTGGAATCCTTAATTCCATGTGTGAAGGGAAAGAGTATACTAGTAGGGCTGTACTACCATCCGCCAGGACAGAACAAACACACAGATGAAGAAATGTTTACAGAAATTAGGAAAGCTGGCAAGTTGGGCAACATTATATTAATGGTTGATTTCAATTACCCCAGTATTGACTGGATACATCAGGGAGCGCTAGGGAGGTAATATTTCTAGATGTAATAAATGATTGCTTCATGGAGCAACTGGTCCAAGAACTGACAAGAAGGAGAGCTATTTTAGATCTGGTGGAGGAGTGGCCTAGTAGTTAGGGTGGTGGACTTTGGTCCTGGGGAACTGAGGAACTGAGTTCAATTCCCACTTCAGGCACAGGCAGCTCCTTGTGACTCTGGGCAAGTCACTTAACCCTCCATTGCCCCATGTAAGCTGCATTGAGCCTGCCATGAGTGGGAAAGCGCAGGGTACAAATGTAACTTAAATAAATAAAAATCTAGTCCTTAGTGGAATGCAGGGCATAGTAAGAGAAGTAATGATGTTGGATCTGCTGAACAGTGATCATAACATGATCAAATTTGAACTGATATCTGAAGTGAAGTCACTAAGAAAATCTACTGTAACTGCATTTAATTTTCAAAAGGGCGACTACGACAAAATGAGGAAAGTGGTTAAAAAGAACCTAAAAGGATCGGCTGCAAAGGTTAGGATTTTAAATCAGGTGTGGTCGTTGTTTAAAAATACCATCATGGAAGCCCAGACCATATGTATTCCACGTATTCACAAAGGTGAAAAGAAGAGCAAACGACAGTCAGCATGGGTAAAAGGTGAAGTGAAAAGGGCTATTAGAGCCAAAAGAACATCCTTCAAAGAATGAAAAAAGGATCCGAATGAAAAAATAAGAAACAACATAAGCACTGTCAAACTAGATGCAAAGCATTGATAAAGAAGGCTAAAAGGGAAAAACCTGCTACAGAGACAAAAACTGATAGGAACAACTTTTTCAGGTGCATCAGAAGCAGAAAGCCTGTGAGGTAATCAGTGCCGTAGCGAGGGCGGCTGACACCCGGGGCGGGTTGCCACTGCGACCCCCCCCCAGGTGCAGCACGGTGCACCCCCCCTCGGTGTGCGCAACCCCCCCCCCCCCCCCCCGGAGAGCATTCTTACCTCTGACGTAGGAAAGGGGACGGGTGGGAGGGCCACTCCGCCCCGAGTGCACGTCGCTGGGAGCTGCGTCGGCTCCGCTGGTTCCCTGCTCTCTCTGCCCCGGAACAGGAAGTAACCTGTTCCGGGGCAGAGACAGCAGGGAACCAGCGGAGCTGACACCCCCCCAGCGGCGTGCACCCGGGGCGGACTGCCCCCCCCTTCCTACGCCACTGGAGGTAATCTGTGGGACTGTTAGATCATAAAGGAACTTAAGGGGCAGTCAGGGAGGATAAGGTCAAAGTGGAGAGATTGAATGAATTATTTGCTTTGGTCTCTACGGAAGTAGATGTATGAGATCTACCTGTACTGGAAATGGTTTTCAAGGGTGACAAAGGGAGGAACTGAAAGAAATCTCGTTGAACCTGGAAAATGTACTGAGCCAAATCAACAAGTTAAGAGTGATAAATCACCTGGATTGGAAGGTGGCCAATGTAATGCCGATTTATTAAAGGGGTTCCATGTGAAATCCGCAAAATTACACACCAGTAAGCCTAACTTCAGTGCTGGGCAAAATGTGGAAACCATTATAAAGAATAAAATTGCAGAACACATAGACAAACATGGATCAATGGGACAGAGTCAGCATGGGTTCAGCCAAGGGAAGTCTTGCCTCACCAATTTGCTTCATTTGTTTGAAAGGCATGAATAAACTTCGATAAAGGTGAGCCAGTTGATGTAGTGTATCTAGATTATCAGAAAGCTTTTAACAAAAGTTCCTCATGAGAGACTCCTGAGAAAATTAAAATGTCATGGGAAAGGAGGCAATGTCCTTCTGTTAATTAGGAATTGATTATTAAACAGAAAACAGAGGGTAGGGTTAAATGGCCATTTTTCTCAATAGAGGAGGTGAATAACGGAGTGCCACAGGGATTTATACTAGAGCCAGTGCTATTTAACATATTTATAAATGATCTGGAAATCAGAACAACAAGTGAGATAATTAAATTTGCAGATAACGCAAAACTATTCAAAGTTGTCAAAACACATGTGGATTGTGAAAAAATTGCAGGAAGACCTTAGGAAACTGGAAGACTGGGCATCCATATAGAAGATGGAATATAATGTGGACAAATGCAAAATGGTGCACAATGGAAAAAATAATCTGAATCATAGTTACCTGATTCTAGGGTCCACCTTGGGAGTCACACTCAAGAAAAAGATCTAGGTGTCTTTTTAGACAATACGCTGAAATCTTCTATCCAGTGTGCAGCAGTGGCAAAAAAAAAAACCAAACAATCAAACAGGGTGCTAGGAATTATAAGGAAAGGGATGGTAACTAAGACCAAGAATACTATAATTTATTTAGATTTTGCTCACACCTTTTTCAGTAGTAGGTCAAGGTGAGTTACATTCAGGTACTCTGGATATTTCTCTGTCCCAGGAGGGCTCACAATCTAAGTTTGTACCTGAGGCAATGGAGGGTTAAGTGACTTGCTCAAGATCACAGGGAGCAGCAGAGGGATTTGAACCGGCCACCTTTGGCTTTCAAGACTGGTGCTCTAACCACTAGGCCACTCCTCCAATTCTGTTACTTCTGGTTCTACATGGAATGTTGCTACTGTTTGAGATTCTGCATGGAATCTTGTCACTCTTTAAGATTCCAGAATCTTATTTATTTAGATTTTGCTCACACCTTTTTCAGTAGTAGCTCAAGGTGAGTTACATTCAGGTACTCTGGATATTTCTCTGTCCCAGGAGGGCTCACAATCTAAGTTTGTAGCTGAGGCAATTGAGGGTTAAGTGACTTGCCCAAGATCACAAGGAGCAGCGGTGGGATTTGAACCAGCCACCTCTGGATTGCTAGATTGGTGCTCTAACTACTAGGCCACTCCTCCACTCCAGAATCTTGGTATTCTTTGGGGTTCTACATGGAATGTCACTACTCTTTGAGATTCTGCATGGAATTTTGTCACTCTTTAAGATTCCAGAATCTTTATTTATTTAGATTTTGCTCACACCTTTTTCGGTAGTAGCTCAAGGTGAGTTACATTCAGGTACTCTAGGCATTTCTCTGTCCCAGGAGGGCTCACAATCTAAGTTTGTACCTGAGGCAATGGAGGGTGAAGTGACTTGCCCAAGATCACAAGGAGCAGCAGTGGGATTTGAACCGGACCGGTGCTCTAACCACTAGGCCACTCCTCCACTCCATATCTTGTCATACTACTATCATGTCTTATCATTATCACGTTACCAAAAATTTTCTGTAACACTAAATGCCTATTTTTCTATTATATTTCCACTATCCATGATGAATTGTAAGCCACATTGAGCCTGCAAAGAGGTGGGAAAATGTGGGATACAAATGCAATAAATAAATAAATATCTATATTGCTCCATGGTACAACCTCACCTTTAGTATTGCGTTCAATTCTGGTCGCTGTATTTCAAAAAAGATACAGCAGAATTAGAAAAGGTTTCAAAGAAGAGTGACCAAGATTAAAAAGGAAATGGAACTTCTCCCATATGAGGAAAGGCTAAAGAGGTTAAGGCTCTTCAGCTTGGAAAAGTGATGGCTGAGGAGGGATATGATTGATATTTATAAAATCCTGAGTGGGGTAGAATGGGTAAAAGCACAAAAACCAGGGGGCACTCAATGAAATTACATGGAAATACTTTTAAAACAAATAGGAGGAAATATTTTGTCACTCAATGAATAGTTAAGCTCTGGAACTCTTTGCCGGAGCATGTAGTAATGGCAGTTATCGTATCTGGGTTTCAAAAAGGTTTGGACAACTCCATAGTCTGTTATTAAGATGGACATAGGGGAAGCCACTGCTTACCCTGGGATAGGTAGCATGGACTGTTGCTACTATTTGGGTTTCTGCCAGGTACTTGTGACCTGGATTGGCCAGTGCTGGAAGCAGGATACTGGGCTAGATGCATAGGCGGTCGGTGGCCCAACTGTTTGGGGAGGCTAAAGGGGGCAGGGTTAGGGGTGGGGCCAGGGGTGGAGCTTAAATCCATAATTGTCTGATAACACACAGAAAAAATAAATAAATAAAAAAGTCACAATTAATACCTTTTATTAAATTTAGATATTAGATATGTATCATATGTCAATGAATAAAGTGGTTGCTCAAGGCATATTCTAACCACAATCGCTCAACTGCAAAACACTATGCACAACTTTGTCCAAAAACATACTCAGAACCTTACTGTACCATAAATATTACACTGGGCAGACCTAATACACCAATATACCACCCATACGGAAAATGCAGACCATCAACAATATGAAACAAGGGATCATATCACAATTCTCATGTAGAGCCACAAAACACCCTAATTCATGTTTAATGTGGGATAAAATGCCATAAACAAGTAAATAAATAAATATAAACTTTTAATGTTGAGCACCTGATTCTCAAAGTGGACATATTCCAAACACTATAATGAAAATAAAATGATCTTTTCTACCTTTGCTGTCTGGTGACTTTTTCTGATCATGCTGGCCCAGTATCCATTCTGCTGCTATCTGTCCTCAGTGCAGGTCAGGAAGTCATCCTCCTTAAATATCTCCCTGGCAACCCAGGACACCTCCAGCCAACCCCCCCTGCATTCCCAGCAGTAAGGTAAACAAACCATAAACCAATTTCTACAACTGCTAGAGGGCTTTCACTGCAGCTCCTGCTGTGAGGATGGAGGTAAATCAACAATTTAATCCCCTCAGAGCAGCTGGACTCCACAGTTGATCCATTCTGATGCAGCAGGGGGGAGGCTTAGCCTCTCCAAGCCTCTTATACTGGGCGCCTATGGCTAGATGGATGACCATTGGTCTGACTCAGTATGCTAATTTTTGATTTATTTGAGTGGGAGCATCTCAGTATGTGCTTAAATGTTGTTTTGTGTCATTTCAAGATACCTACATTTTAGGCATCATTAACTGAATCTGGCCTTAAGTGTAAAATGGCAAGTGAGATCCAGATAACAGTTCATTATAATACTGCAGAGACCACCATATCCCCATCTTTGTTCTTCTACTAATCCCTGGCTTTCCTGAAGTCTGTTGCTGTTTTTGCTTCCACTACCTCACCTTGGAGGTCGTTTCATGCATCCTCTCCTAAATCAACCATTTAAATCTTTTTTTTCAGAGCCTCCAGTTCAGATTTTGAATAAGGAAGATATTCAGAACACTATAGCAGTGCTTCAAGGGGAGAAAGTAACCCTGACTGTGAAGGTCTCTGAGCCGACAGCCCCTGTTCAGTGGCTGAGGAACTGCCAACAACTGAGCTCTGGTTCAAAGGTTCAGATTAGCAACGAAGGTTCGATTCGTCTTCTCACCATTGAGCAGGCCGAGATCATGGACAGTGGTACCTATACCTGCACAACCACTGGTGATGAGCTTCATTTCTCTGTCCAGGTGAATGGTAAGGTGCTAGACATATGATTAAACTAAACTAAATCCAAGAAGGACCTGGTACCTTAAATAGTTCTTGCTTATTGCTAAGTCGATCAAAACTTTCTGAGGGACCTTGCGTAGCCCCAAGCCCTTCAGGACCCTCTGAGGAAATTTGGGCAACCCCAACTTTGTTGAATCTGTCTGAAGAACTCTAGGTAGTCCTGAGTCTTTCATAGTAACATAGTAACATAGTAGATGACGGCAGAAAAAGACCTGCACGGTCCATCCAGTCTGCCCAACAAGATAACTCATATTTGCTACTTTCTGTGTATACCCTACTTTGATTTGTACCTGTGCTCTTCAGGGCACAGACCGTATAAGTCTGCCCAGCACTATCCCCACCTCCCAACCACCAGCCCCGGCACAGACCGTATAAGTCTGCCCAGCACTATCCCCGCCTCCCAACCACCAGCCCCGCCTCCCAACCACCGGCTCTGGCACAGACCGTATAAGTCTGCCCAGCACTATCCCCGCCTCCCAACCACCAGCCCCGCCTCCTGATCTTGACTAAGCTCCTGAGGATCCATTCCTTCGGCACAGGATTCCTTTATGCTTATCCCACGCATGTTTGAATTCCGTTACCGTTTTCATTTCCACCACCTCCCGCGGGAGGGCATAAAAAAGGTATCTTTCAGAGCCCTCAGATGAATCCTGGGTAGCCCCAAGGCCTTCAATATCCTTAAAAAACTCACCCTAAGACCCCGATGCTCAGAGGTCATTACCACTGGACTAGTGTCCACATTTACCTGTGCAGTATGTTTGGAGGCCCTCACCTCGGGAAGAGACAATGCAAATGGTGTGCTAATGTATGCAAGAAAATATAAATGGGGGTCATCTTCTATTCCCCATGATGTTCAAAGAACAGCACAGGGAAGAAGAGCATCCATACCACTACAAACCCTACACCAGCTTAGAGTTGGCATTAGTGTGTCTGAGGCAGGAGAAGCTCATTTTCCCGTCACTTCTAGAAAACATACATCAAGTCATATTCCTCTCCCTACTCAAAAAATAAGAAAACCATATGAAGAATAAAAGAAGCACAAGTCAAAACATCCCCATCCCCCTCAAATTTCTAGTCTGGATTTAACACAATAATATGCCCTATACAAGTTCAATATGATTCCGCTAAAGGGGACAAAGACTTGCAGGCTTAGGACCTACGGATCTCGGCAGGAAAGCAGGCTTGCCTTACCCTCTAGCTCGGAGCTGGGCAACTGGCACCTCTTCCTCCTCCCCCTCCCGCTGAACTCCCTAAAGCTCAATGCTATGAGTGCGCCTATATTTACATCTCATTAGCGTTGAGAATCATGGAATTGTGCCAGTGCGCTGTCTCTCTGTATCTAAACCCTCAGGATCTCTGGGTGATCCCAAGCTATTACAGCCTTTTGACTGAATCTGGATAGCCTTGAACCTGTTCAATTCTTTTGGCTACCTTTCTAAATTTTCAACATTCTGACAACAGCAAACAGTGCAACTTGGAGGGCATACATATGAAACAGGATCCGTGTGGTATTGTTCATTCCCTGTCGGACCTTTCTAGTTTTGTGATATCCTAACAGGTTTGGCATCTTTTAAATTTCTTTGTTGCACAAGGCACCAGAGAAGACTGAAGAGCGTTACCAGCAATGTGAGCCTGAGACATTTACAGCAGGATCTATATCACTGCAATGTTGGTGTCATTTCTTGTGCTTCTCTCTTTTTCATAATTTTCTTAATTTATAATGGCATTTAAATGGGGGTAGATATTAGAAAGGATCTAGCCACCTAACTGTGGATTCAACTGGAGTGGTTTAGATGGTTATTTTAGAAGCTCTATTCTTGTTTTGTACTGGCACTTAGACATCCAAATCTCAGTTTGACAAAGGCAGGATATGGACGTCTATCCATATGGCAAGGGGGCATGCTCTGAGTATGTTTTGGATGGGGCTAGGGAGGGCTCAAAATATGGACGTCCAACTCCTGATCACAGAAGGAAAGAGACGTCCATGTCTAACAAGATGGACATCCATCTTTAGACCTGGTACTTGTCAAGTCCAGGTTACAGAAAGATGCTCTAATAGAGCAGCTATCTACTGGAGGGATTAACGTACAACACCTCCTTAATCCCCCAGTGGTGGTTGTTTCCCTTCCTCTCCCCCGAACGTGAAACCAGGCTCTATGACAGCTTCAGGTATTATGGACATTCTTAACATACAGGCCTGAGAAGTAGCCCAATTGTTAGTGAAGTGGACTGAGACCCAAGAGATCTGGGTTCAAATTCAACTCCAGCTTTCTCGTGCTCTTAATAATTGTGAACCCTCCAGGGACAGGAAAATACCTATTGTACATGAAGGCTATTGAAGTGGTGTACAGTGGGCATTTTGCTGTTCCTGGATTGCTTACAATTAAAAAAATAAATTACAAACTTCTGAAGTGGGATTTGAACCTGGGTCCCCTAATTCCCAACCCACTTCTCCTAACCCTTAGGCTACCATTCAACTCTACATGGACATTTGTGTGACCACTCTATAAGAGAAATGTTCCTATACAGCCATCCATTTCCCTTGTTTTCCCCGTTCGTAATTGTGTGTCTGTGCTGGATGTTCCCAGTACATGGACATCTGGATCCTGAGAGTTTAATAAACTCCTGGTCAAGTTGTCTTTTCTCAGTTCTTGATTCTCTGGCACCATGTTGCGATAAGCGTCAACCTAGAGTAGTTGGAAATTCTTGGTTTTCTAAAAACGTGAAAGCAATGGAACGGAATTGCTGGCAGAGATCGGGGAATGAATCAGTCTGAAAGCAATGGAAAAGCTTTTCTACTCACTATAAAACTGAAAAAAAAAGTGCAACACAATTATTATTCTGATTTGATAGGTCTGGAACAACCTGATCTAAATAAACATTTCTCTTTGCTGAAACATTTAACATCATGTTAAATAAATATAAAGTTTGTTGATAAAAACACCACCCAATCACGGATCTAGTATTCACTATGTTAATAAAATAAATCATTAAAACCTCAAATGTCCAAGTAGGGGAATTCACACTGAATTTACATACCCACTACCGTTGTCATCCTTAGTCTCCTCGGATGTGAGTTCTTTCCTCTGTGGAGGAGTAGCCTAGTGGTTAGTGTGGTGGACTTTGATCCTGGGGAACTGAGTTTGATTCCCACATCAGTTCCTGGAGAAGTCACTTAACCCACCATTGCCCCGGATACAAATAAGTACCTGTATATTTATGTAAACCATTTTGAATGTAGTTGCAAAAACCACAAAAGGCAGTATATCAATTCCCTTCCATTTACCCTTAGGAGTTTTATCAGCCCACTCTCAGGTATCTCCAGTCCTTTCATACTCCCTGTGTACAAAGTACACATTAAATTGAAGAACAAGAGGAGGTCACGTGATGCTGAAGGAGCAGTAGCCACGCTTTTGCACTGCTCCGCGATCCCTGCCCGATTCCCGCCCGAAATCGCCGGCAAATAGCCCTGAAAACCGACTGACCTGGTAGACTACGGCTAGCTGGGAGTGCATGGACCAATATTTAGTGTCCATGTCGCCGGGAACAACCAGAAAGAGTGCAAAAACGGAGAAAGAGAAGGCGGCAAGCACGAGTGGCGAATCCAAGATGGCGCCCGGAACGCCGAGGAGCGAAGCGGAGTTTTCGGCCCGTCAGCTATCACAGATAGTAGCGGCAGTGGAAACGGCGCTGGAACCCAGGTTTACATCATTAAATGAGCGCCTGGGGAAGGTGGATGGGCTGATGGCAACGCTGGTGAGTCGCGCAACGGAGGTGGAAACGAGGGTGTCTGCGATGGAGGACGCATGGCAGCAGTGTGGCCCGGAGGTGGAAAGCCTTAAGGTTAAACTACAACAGCATGTGGACAAATTGGATGAGCTGGAAAATCGGGCTAGACGGAGTAATCTCCGGCTAGTGGGACTGCCAGAAACCATTCCGGAGAAAAGTTTGAGCACAGTCCTGGAAGAATGGCTCGTGAAAGAATTTGCCCTATCAGACAGTCGGGGGCCGCTATGTCTGGAGAGAGCACACAGAATTGGGAGACAGCAGCAGAATAATCAGCGTCCCAGAGTTGTCATTATAAAAGTACTGAATTATATCCATAAAGAAGAGATTCTCCGGGGCTACCGTCTGAAAAGGGAATCTTTGACATATGCTGGAGTACAAATAAGAATCTTTCAGGATTATTCAACTAGCTTACAAGAGAGGAGACGGAAGTTTCATCCAGTGTGTACCCGTCTAGTTGAAAGAAATCAACGTTTCATGTTAATGTACCCAGCTACTCTAAAGATCCAACATGAGGGGAAATGGATCCCGTTTGTATCAGACCAAGCAGCCATGCAGTTTCTTAACAGAGACTTAAACCCAACTGGGGCATCCACCTGACAGTGAACATTGGTCTGATGGGTCAGTCGGTCATGTAAGCTATCATGTACTTGCAGAATGCAGGGGCAAATATGCAATGTTCTGAAAGTTTTTGTTCAAGAAATTTCTGTTGATGAAAATGTGCAGTTGGAGGGTGGGGGTGGGGTGGGGATCGCAGCATGTTGTGACTCAGGTGTTATGGGAGTTTTACAGTTGTGGGTTGATGAAGGGGAAGAGAAAGTAGGGGGGGAAGGAGGGTGGGTAGACCAAGGGGGGGGGTTTTGAGGGGAATAAGGATAATGGCAATGTCGCACAGTAATTTGAACTTTAGCGAAGGGGCAACTACACGCTATGTGGAATGGTTAGGAGGGGAAGGTTCCGGGGTGAGGGCTGGGCACCCAGGGACCTTGCAAATACTACTGCATTTAAGGAGAGCAGGGAGGGAGTTCTGGGATCCAGGTTAGATGCACTCGGTTAGATTAATATCATGGAATGTGGCTGGGATTGGTTCGCCCATAAAAAGAACAAAAATTTTAAATGCCTTGCAACGTCACACAGCTTCCATAGCATGTATACAGGAGACAAAACTGTCTGAGGAGGAAAGTCAAAAGCTCAAGCAAAGGTGGGTGGGAGAATGTTTTTTCGCTCCAGCAAAAGGCCGTAGAGGAGGCGTGGCAATCCTGATTCATAAGTCCCTGCAATGTAAGGCCAGAGTGGTAACCCGGGATACACAGGGGAGGTATATCCTTATACATTTGAACATACTGGGACAAGAAATATTCTTGCTTAATATTTATGGCCCAAATGTATATGACCCAACATTTTTTCAGCACATCATTCACCTGGGGCTTCAACACACAACTGCCCCCTGGCTATTAGTGGGTGATTTCAACCAGGTGATGGATGGGAACTTAGACAGATCAGCGCCGTCAGCGGGGCTAGCATTGAGCAGAGGCAAGGGCATACAACATCTGTGTAGGGCGTTGAACCTAATTGATCCCTGGCGCCTGCTTAACCCCACGGCATGTGATTACACCCACATGTCCCGGGCACATGGCACGTGGTCGAGATTAGACTACATTTTAGCGGAGGGTGCTTTGTTTCCACAGATTGTGAAAGCAGAGATAGGACCTATGGAGGTTTCGGACCATGCCATGATCTGGGTGGAGATGGAGTTGGGAGCGGGCAGACTTAGAGGTCAACAGTGGAAATTTCCATCACATATAGTGGGGGATGCACATTTTCAAGACCATCTTAGGCAAAAATGGCAGTTGTTTGCAGACACCAATTCACAACACGAGGATGATGGCCTGCTCTATTGGGAAACCTCAAAAGCAGTTATGAGGGGGGAGGTCATTTCATATATGTGTGCCAGGGCAAGGAGGTTAGCCCGGGGTATTGTCCAACTGGAACATAAATTTCAGGTAGCAAAACGGAGACACTTAACGGCCCCCTCATCAAGAAGTAAGGAAGAGATGGTGTCGGCTCTTGCGGCATTAAATTCTCTCATACACGAACGCACTAAAAAACAAATGTTCCACAGATCATTTACTTTTCATAGATTTGGTAACAAATCAGGGAAACTACTGGCAAGAGTAGTAAAGAGGTGGGGGGGTAATAGGTTCATCCCATCTTTGATAAAGCCAGATGGCACACGTGAGACCCGACCTGGAGGGATAGTACAGATTTTACATGATTTTTATGCATCCCTTTATAGCGATCCAGGCGAGCGGAGTGGACCTGACTTGGTAGACTATTTAGAAGATTCAGGTATTCCCCGTTTAACGGCGGAGGTGAGGGAGCGGTTGAACTCTCCTTTGTGTGCTAGGGAAATCCAGAAAGTGGTTAAAGCGTTAAAAAGGGGTACGGCTCCGGGTCCGGATGGGTACACGACAGAATATTACCAGTGTATGTTGCCACAGTTATGTGGGGCCCTGGTCTCCTTTTTTGAAGCCTCAGTGGAGGGAGGAGGAGTTCCTCGGAACTCCAACGAGGCGTGGATTACTTTGATACCAAAACCGGGGAAGGACCCAGAACGCCCGGAATCGTACAGACCGATTTCCCTCATTAATGTGGACCTAAAAATTTTAGCGAGGGTGTTGGCGGAGAGGCTCAGTCCACACATGGCCACATTGGTGGGAGAGGGACAGGTGGGATTTGTGAGGGGTAGACACTCTTCTATTAATGTCCGCAAAGTGTGCATGGCTGTTGCTTATAGTCATATGTCTCAAGAACCATTGCTCTTGGTGAGTCTTGACGCCGAGAAGGCGTTCGATAAAGTTCGCTGGGATTATCTGTTTGGAGTTTTAGAATATGTGGGCTTGAGGGGCTGGTTTGCACGTGCGATTGCTGCTTTGTATTTTTACCCCCAGGCCGCTATACTGGTAAATGGGACCCGTTCGCCTAAGTTTCAGATATTGAGGGGAACGAGGCAGGGGTGTCCTCTCTCTCCGTTGTTGTTCCTGCTCTACCTGGAACCGTTGCTGCGTACGATTCAAAGAGACCCAGGGGTAGCGGGAGTTGAGATGCCCTCCCTCTCAGTAAAAACCTTGGCATTCGCAGACGATATATTGCTGACTTTGACAAACCCTTCTGGGTCGGTTCCGGGCCTCCTGGATATTATTGAAGAATTTAGTTTCTTCTCGGGATTTACCCTTAACTTACAGAAATCAGTGGCATTCCCAGTGCAGAGTTCGATTAGAGAAAGGTGGGTAGGAGAATTCCCCCTTACCTGGTCCAAGGGGCCCTTAAAGTATCTGGGAGTACTAATCCCAGCGGATCTATCGGAATTGTATAAAGTGAATGTGGAGCCGCTTCGACGCAGTACACAACACACACTTCAGGGCTGGCACGCGCTCCCGTTATCCCTCATGGGGAGAATTGCATTATATAATATGATTTTGGTGCCAAAGTGGACCTATATGCTCCAAATGGTGCCGCTGTGTCTGTCACAGAGGGATGACCGGTGGGTAACACGACTGGTAGCAAAATTTATATGGCAGGGTAAGAAATCACGTCTGCGAGCCACCCAGCTCTTCTTGCCAAAAACAGGGGGGGGGGGCTGGGTCTGCTGAGTATCAGACTTTTCTCGATTTCTAGTAACATGCGTCATCTCACGGACTGGTTCCGGGGATCATCTTACTTTTCATGTACGGGAGCCGAGACGAAGTTGTTTGCCCCAGACCACTTTAGTGCCTGGTTACATGCGAAGCCGGGGAATCTTCGGACCCCGCCGGCCTTTGCACCAATAGTGATGCCACTGAGAAAAACTTGGAGGTGGGTCTGTAGGTTTTACGGTATGTCTGCAGAGTCCTCTCTGTTACTGCCAATCCAGGGTAATAGAGACTTCATGCCGGGCATCAGCTCAGAGGAATTTATTAGGTGGGGGAAGAAAAACTTACAATATTTATATCAGTTATATGATCCGGAGGGCACCCTGAGGCCTTCTGAAGAACTGCAGTTGGAGTACGGGGTTAGGGGACTAAATTTCTTTTCTATGTTCCAGTTGCGTCACTATCTGAGGTCCCTACCGGCTTCCTCTTTGACACCGCAGGCGTGGGAGCAATTGGTTACCATATGGGGATTAGATGCACAATTAAGGGTTCCACTCAAGTACTATCATGCCTCACTACGGGAGCACTTGGGAGAAGTGGAATATGGTAAACTGACCGCTTGCTGGAATACGGAGCTAGCGATGAACCTCCAGATGGAAAAGGTAAAAGTCTGTCTTTTGGACTCCAAACGACTGACAAAGAATGTGACGTTGCAAGAAACACATTATAAATTTGTATTAAGGATGTATATTTCACCCCATAGAGCACATAGGGCGGCGATGGGGATAGAGGACAGATGTAAGAAGTGCGCACAGTCCCCAGCAGATCTAGGACATATGTTCTGGAAATGTCCGAGGATCCTGGGGTTTTGGCGTCAGGTTACTCAGCATGTGTCTGTGATGTGGGGGGTAGTTTGGAGACCAACGCCAGCGCAATTGTTTGAGGTGTTCAGAGTGTCACCAATGGCTCCTCGGGGCCTTAAATGTTTCATGAAAAAATCAGTCTTGGTCGGCAAGAAATCGATCCTTCAACAGTGGATAACTGGGGATCCGCCTACACTGCAACAGTGGAGATCTAACATGATACACCTCTGCGCATTAGAGCGTAGGGGTGTAGAAGACCTGGACTCACCATCAGGAGATAGACTTTGCCAAGTCTGGTCTCCATTCTGGGACTCGCTGACCGCTGTGGCGCGTAGTAGGATTTTGAATTCTTGAGTGCGACACAAGGTGGAGGAGTTTGGGGGGGTGGGGGGAGTTGAGCTGTTCAAGAGGAAGGGGGGGGTAGATGGGGGGGGGGGAAAAAGGGGGAAAAAGGAAAATGTATTTGCACTGTTTTGTATTTGATATGAATGAGAAGATTTAAGTGATGTATGGAGTATTTCTCCAAGGGCAGTATTGTGTTTGTTTCTCATTGCACTAATAAACATATTTAAACATAAATTGAAGAACAATAAACCAACTCTACTACCAAAACACAACCTGAAAAGCAAACTAACCTCCTTCAAGAAAAATGTCAAAAACTGATTTGCAATATTGGGGTTAATATTTAGCCCGTGGCAGAAAGCAGCTGGTAAACCACTTCCAGCCACGGGCTGAACTAATTCCGGATATTAACTGCTGGGACATGCGTGGCTCCTGGCATTGAATATCTAGTTACGTCCATCACGTTTAGAACTACCTCATGGGTTATGTGTGTAAAACACAGGTGTTCACTTTGGCACGAACCACATGATGTAGAAGTGCTCCACAATGTGTCTTTCTAAACTACCCACAAAAGAGGAGCCTGCTTTGACCCTGTGCAGGCTTTCCCTTTGAAAATGGCCTAAATCCAGGCCTGCCTGCAAGTTGAAATCTTCCCATCATCATTTCTCCTGCTTATTATTTTCTGCATCTTCCAGAATAACAATAAAAACACATAAAACCTTCTTCAAAAAGTACTGTAGCCTCTTTTCCTCCCCCTCACTTAAAATCTTGTCCTTTCTCTCCAGAGGGTCCAGTGAAATTTGTAAATAAGCAGGACACAGTGGAGGACATTTTGGCGCTGGAAGGCAGTAGTGCTGTGCTGGTGTCTGTGGTGTCAAAGCAGTTTGCTGCGGTTACCTGGTATCGACATCAGCAGGCTTTGGCCGCTGGACAGAAGTATGAAATGAGGCAGGAGGGCTGCACGAACAGCCTGGTGGTGAGCAGCATTGAGAGAGAAGACTCTGGCCTCTACACCTGCCTCTGCAAGGGTGATCAGATGCAGTTTGATGTACGAGTGAAAGGTGAGAAGAGCATTTCCAGTAATCCTCTTTGCCTCTCTGTGTCTAGCGCCTGAGTAACCCTCTTTTGGTGTTTCTCTCTTCACCCAGAACTGCCGGTGGTATTCACACGAGGTCTGTATGACCTGACTGCACAAAGGGACAAAAGCGTTGTTTTCCAGTGTGAGCTGTGTAAGATGCGGGGTGATGTAATGTGGATGAAGGACGGGCGTCTCATCCAGCCTAGCAGAAGACATGTTATTAAAGCTGAGGGCCGGGAGCGTTCCCTCACCATTCTCCATGTGGATATGGCAGATGCGGGCGAGTACTCCTGTGAATCTAAGGATGATAAGACATTGGCTACACTGACTGTGGAGAGTGAGTATGGGGAACAGTCCTCAGTGGCATTAGTGACCAGTCTAACCATCTCCTTCTCTGGATCTGTTAGACTCGGATTGTGAACCCTGCTGTGGTCCATTCTCCTCTAATACAGATTTCAGAAACTTAAGGAGAACCATTTTCAAGGTAGACAAAGTCCTGAACACAGAAGAGGGAGGAAACAATGTTTCAGACAAAAAAATAAGTAGCATGAGCCGGCCTGGGATCTAGATGAACATGATTTTAATTAAGGCAACTCATGGGCCAGCTCAGTTGCCGTGCAGTGTGCTGTCATTTGCAAGATCTGGGCATGATTCCCAGGCGAACTTCTACTTCATTGGTTGTCTAAGGCTGGAGATACTGCAGAAGTTTCAATCCAGACACAGGCCGGCTGATGTTTAAAACCATTTAACCGGCTCCTGGCCGGTTAAATGGTAGTTAACCAGCTAACCGGCGATATTCAGTGGGAGATAGCCGGCTATCTCTCTCTGAATATCGCTGGTTATATCACGAGATATTATTAGCTACCCACCGACATTCAACGCGCTAAGTTGGGCAGCCAAATATGGCCACCAAGATAGCAGGGTATATCTTTGGCCAGTTTAAAGTTAACCAGCCAGTTCTGAATATTGGCTTTGCCGGTTAAATTTAAAGCAGCCAAAATACACCCGGATATTCAGTGCCGGTCTCCGGAAATGGCCCTGCATTGAATATCCGATCTCAGTGCTGATCATGGGAGGCAGCCCGGCTACCTCCCGCGGTCTGAATATCGGGCCCAAGGTGCACAATTACTGGGTCTCCGTCTAAAAGCTGGGCTGGCTGATGGAGGACCAGGCGCTTGCAAAATGGAGAAAACAACTAGAGGTAGATGTGAGCATGAGATTATTTCAACACGGTCCTGAGGGAAGAGCCACCTTGTGTGAATGATTCGCCAGCTGCAGCTGTTTTTAGCCAAGATAATTTGGTATCAGTGATGTGCAGTTTAGCTTTATCATGTATAGATTATTTTAAGTCTTTCTAAAAAAAAGATATTCAGTGTCTACACCACGGCAGGGTTATTTGAAGGCTTGGCAAGTTTGATCGTTTCACCTTCACTGGCTGGTTGTTCAGTTTTGAAGCTTTATAAGATCTTGATGTTGCTTTTTAAGGTATGGATGCGTGGATGGGGCATAATCAAAAGGGGCGCCCATGTTTTCCTGAGGACATCCTCACAGAACATCCCAGCGAAGGGGCGGGGAAACCCGTATTATCGAAACAAGATGGGCATCCATCTTTTGTTTCGATAATATGGTTGGGGACTCCCAAATTGTGAAATTTAGGTCGACCTTAGAGATGGTCGTCCCCGATTTTCGGCGATAATGGAAACCGAGGATGCCCATCTCAGAAACGACCAAATCCAAGCCCTTTGGTCATGGGAGGAGCCAGCATTCCTAGTGCACTAGTCCCCCTCACATGCTAGGACATCAACTGGGCACCCTAGGGGGCACTGCACTGGACTTCAGAAAAAGCTCCCAGGTGCATAGCTCCCTTACCTTGTGTACTGAGCTCCCCAAAACCCACTCCCCACAACTGTACACCACTACCATAGCCCTTATGGGTGATGGGGGGCACCTACATGTGGGTACAGTGGGTTTGTGGTGGGTTTTGAAGGGCTCACATTTACCACCACAAGTGTAACAGGTAGGGGGGGTGGGCCTGGGTCCGCCTGCCTGAAGTGCGCTGCAGTACCCACTAAAACTGCTCCAGGGACCTGCATACTGCTGTCATGGAGCTGAGTATGATATTTGAGGCTGGCATCGAGGCTGGAAAAATATTTAAAAAAATTTTTTTTAGGGTGGGAGGGGGTTAGTGACCTCTGGGGGAGTAAGAGGAGGTCATCCCCGATTCCCTCCGGTGGTCATCTGGTCATTTGGGGCACATTTTTGTGGCTTGGTCGTAAGAAAAAAGGAGCAGGTAAAGTCGTCCAAGTGTTCGTCATGGATGCCCATCTTTTTTCCATTATCAGTCGAGGACGCCTATGTGTTAAGCACGCCCCAGTCCCGCCTTCGCTATGCCTCCGACACGCCCCTGCGATGGAAAGCAGTTGAGGACGCCCAAAATCGGCTTTCGATTATGCTGATTTGGGTGACCCTGTGAGAAGGGCGCCCATCTTGCGATTTGTGTCGAAAGATGGGCGCCCTTCTCTTTCGAAAATAAGCCTGATAGTGCTCCAGAGAACCTTCAGGCAAAGGTCCAGGCTTATGTTCTGTCTCAAAGTCTGCAGTTAAAGGGAAACATTTGTTTTCCATTGTGGGGACCAGGGAGATGAACCCATCAAGGTATCGTGATTGGGATTGTCAGTGAGGCGACTAGAGCTCTGGAAGACGCTCCTAATTGAGCTTTGTAGGAAAACAGATTTGGTTAGGTTTAGGAAAGCCTTAAATCTGTTTCAGTGTGCTTTTAGTTAGTGGTGATGAGGAAGGAAGACTGTTTGTTTTTATTGTTGTTGAACACTTTTTGTGCAATACCTTCTAGAACTGTGGTGTATAAATGAGAATGAATAAATAAATGTACTTGGGAACAGAAGATACTTGATAATTGCCCACCTTCCATGTGGATAAAGTACATGCTGATGGTTTTTTGAATTTCTGTACCTGTCTGGACCTTCTTTTTTGCTTGACTGCAGTTTCTGTTTGCTGCTCCCTAGAAGCTGTCGCCCCAAAAAGTGACCACTAGTTTACACAATTGTTAAGCCAGTCCTGGGATCACTACCTTCTCTTCTTCCCATAACTCTTCTCCCATCTCAGGACCCCAGAGAGCACAGCTCTATCATCATATGACATTCCCACATACAGAGCACTTCTCCCATCTCCTCTCTCCAAGAACCCCAGACAATGACAGCACTGCCCCATCAGCTCTACATCTGCCCAGGACCTGCACATAGAAAGAACTGCTCCCATCAACTGTCTCTCAATGAAAGACACCACATAGAGCATTCTCTCTCATTTCAGGATCCCACACGCAGAAAAGCCCCCCCCCCCCTCCACCTCACCTTTCTATTATCTCACCTCCTTTTCAGGCCATTCACTTCTTCCTGAATTGTTTTCTCATAGGATTTCTTCCTCCCTCCATGTAAGTGTTTGTCTCTTTCTCTTTTTCCCTCCCTTCCTTGTGCATGTTTCTGTTTCTTGCTCTTTCGCCTCCATCCATGTGCAATGTTTCTGTCTTTCCCTCCCTTCATGTGTTTGTCTCTTTCTCTGTTTTCTTCCCTCCATGTATGTTTGTCTCTTTCTTTCCTTCCCTTCCTTTCTTTTCTCTCACTCTCAGTCTTTTGTTTCAGCTGCAAGGGCCGTGGAATTTATCTCTGAGCTTCATAATGTCACCGTGCTGGAAGGGGACACTGCCACTTTTAAGTGTGTGGTATCTCCGGAGGATGTTGATGTCTGCTGGCTGCTGAATGGCTCTCCATTCAGTCCTGACCCCAAGTACATCGTGAACAGAAATGGCATGTGTCATTCTCTCACCATTCGGCAGTGCCAGATCAGTGATGGGGCCACTGTGACTGCAGTAGTTGATGGGGTTGTCACCAAAGCCAGACTGAATGTGCAAGGTCAGTGGGAATAACACGCAAACGAGAAAGGTTGGTGACCCCATCTTCAGATGAAGATCAATAGAACTTATAACCCTACATTTGGTGGGGAGGCTCACTCAAACCAGGACTCATTCAAACTACCAAGCTCAGGCTCATGAGATGAAGTGAAGTTAGCTACTCCTTGTTCAGAACAGGTGGGATTCAAAAACTGACTTTAGGGATTGAAATACTGTGTTCATAACCCCCCCCCCCCCCCCCCCCATACACACTCTCACTTATCCCATCTATATTTGGGATAAGGGATAGGGCTTAAGATTTAGAGTTTCATGTTAGTGTTGCTTCTAATTGTAGGGTTTTGGATTTGTTTTAGGTTTACAGTTAGGTTTAGAAGTTGGATTTTCTGTTTACGATTATGATGGAAACTGGAAATAATATTAGGGATAACTTCTAGACAACTCAAGTCTTATGTTGGCTACCTTATAAATAAATGGCTTAGAGGTAGTGGTTGGAGTAAGGGTTTGAATTTAAGGATATGGTTCAGATTAATGGATGGAGTTGGGATTGGTTTAGGGGTAGAGTGGGTTTAGTATTGGGATTAGGGGAAGGGTTTAGGCTGGAGCTGGGATTAGGGATATAGCTCAGGTTGCGTTTTAGTGGTGGGAATTGGGTATAGTGCTGGGATTGGGTTTGGGGGTTAAGTTTAAGAAGACAGTTCAGAGTTGGGTATAGGGGTAGAGTTTGGGTTTAGTGTTGGAATTAGCAGCAGGGTTGGGGATGGAACTAGGAAAAGATTCAAGTTCATAGCTGAAGTCAAGGTTAGGGGTAGAGTTTGGGTTTAGTGTTGGGATGAGCAGTAGGGTTTGGGTTCGGGATGGAATTAGGAAAAAGTTTGAGTTTATGGTTAAATTCAGGGTTAGGAGTAGAGATTGGATTTAGTGTTCAGAATAGGGATAACGTTTGTGGTTAGTATAGAGACTAGTATCATAAATTAGGTAATATCTATCCACTCTCTCTTTCTGTTTTGCAGAAGCTCAGGCCATGTTTCTGAAGAAACTACAGAATGTGATAGCAGAAGAAATGCAAGATGTGACTCTGGAGGTAGAAGTAAGCGTGGAGGGAGCCGAGGTGCAGTGGTTGAAACAGGGAGTAGTTATCCAACCAAGTGGAAAGTACACCCTGGAGACATTCGGCCAAAGACATATGCTGACGATTCACAATGTTACATTCTCTGACCGGGGGAATTACCGCTGTGAGAGTCTGCATGACAAGACACAGGCCAGGCTGTGTGTAGATGGTGCGTATCTCCTGCAGGGAGAGGGGCTACAAAGCACAAGCCAGGCCAACCTGTGAATGTCACTCTTGGAGGGGGGGAGGGACTGTATATGTATGGTACATGTCAAGGATAATCTGATTCCAGTGTTTCCATACTCCTTCTGCTTTTCTTCTATCTATAATGCACCAGCTCGCAAGGTCATGCTGCGAACACCACTGGTAGACATGGAGGTGTGCGAAAAAGAGACAGTCACCTTCCAGCTGGAGTTATCACATCCAGGTGTGGAGGGTGTGTGGACTAAGGATGGTATCCGTGTCAAACCAAACAGCAGGGTCAAAGTCAGCGCCAGTGGCTGTCTACACAGTTTGACGCTCTCAGCACTCAGACTAGAAGACTCTGGAGATATTATATTCAGTGCTGACAACATTCGGTCCTGTGCAAGGCTCAGAGTGCGAGGTACGTCCTTAGCAGCATATTATGTGGTATTCGGTGTCTGTTCACTTTATTCCTATTCCCTTACCGCCCCATCACTTATTATCCCTGACTGTTACGCTTTTACTGACATTATCCTTCCTTCATTTCTCATGTCTCTGGGGGGCAATGTCTCCAAATGGGTTAGGTTTAAGCAGTAATGAACCTCACTCCTAAGCCAGGGTATGTAGAGTATATGTGGCAGGCTATTGGAATTATTTTTCCCTATGTCTCTCTTCAGCATTGCTTTGCACTGCATCCTCTTTATTTCTCACTGTCTCTATGGTGTCATGGGCTCTGTGTACACTGGAATTATTCTCTGTATTTCTGCAATGTTGAAGGTTCTGTGTATTATTTCGCCTTTCACCTTGTATCTATAAAATTTATTTATTTATAATGACATTTGTATCCCGCATTATCCCAAACAGAGTTCAGGTTCAATTTGGCTTATAAATCTTTTGATAGTGATGGTTGACTCCCTTTGTTGAGGAGATGGGATTCTTATGGTGGGGAAGGGGGGGGGGTTAGGATTCGGGGGGGTTAGGGGGTGAGTTAGGTTGGAAAGGGTTTGGGGAAAGGGTCCTTGGGGGGGGGGGGGGAATTATAAAAACGCTTGATGGCACGTAGTAACTGTATAAATGTATGTAAGATATCGCATTTATTGTCCTGTATATTATGGATACTGACTATGTACTGTGAAATGTTCCATCAATAAAATTGTTGAAATATAAATCTTTTGATAAAAGAAAAATGTTCCGTAAATCATATGGCCATTTAAAACTTTACAAAAATTAGTTTATGAATTATTTTACAAGGTTGCATTGTATAACAAAGATCAAATTCTTAGCAGTTATACAGGACAAAGTTTGAAACAGCATTTTGCATAAAAGTGGTTATTCCTGTCTTCCGACTTCCGATTCGTGTCGGGTCGTTTTTATTGATTTCAACAAAGACCTTGTTTAGGAAACACCATTTGTGAGAGGACTTCTTTTTGGATCCACTATTCATGTCATCCATTATCTTGTTGCAGGAACTTTTTGAAAAGAAAAGTTTTTAATAATTTCCAAAAGCAACTGTAATCAGGTACCGATCTAACAACCCTTGGAAGAAGATTCCACCAATTAGTACATTGATAGGTGAAGTCAACAGAGAGGACTGTTTTGTAAACAATCTTTTTACAATTAGGATGATGGAGAATTAGGAATTCTCTGGACCCAGCGATGGAATTATGTGTAGGGAGGTCAATCAAAAGGAGCATACAGTCAGGGGCCATACCATAGATAATTTGTAATGCAAAGACACATCATTTGCTTTTTAACATATTTATAAATGATCTAGAGATGGGAGTAACTAGTGAGGTAATTAAATTTGCTGATCACACAAAGTTACTAAGAGGATTGTGAAAAATTACAAGAGGACCTTATGAGATTGGGAGACTGGGCATCCAAATGGCAGATGACGTTTAATGTGATCAAGTGTAAAAGTGGTTCATGTGGGAAAGAGGAACCCCAATTATAGCAAGGTTCCACGTTAGGAGTCACCGACCAAGAAAGGGATCTAGGCATGATTGTTGATGATATGTTAAAACCCTCTGCTCAGTGTGCAGTGGCGGCTAAGAAAGCAACTAGAATGTTAGGTATTATTAGGAAAGGAATGGAAAACAAAAATGAGGATGTTATAATGCCTTTGTATCGCTCCATGGTACGACCGCACCTCGAATACTGTGTTCAGTTCTGGTCACTACATCTCAAAAAAGATAAAGTGAAATTAGAAAAGGTACAGAGAAGGGTGAAGAAAATGATAAAGGAGATGGGACAACCTCCCTATGAGGAAAGGCTGAAGCATCCAGGGCTCTTCTGCTTGGAGAAAAGATGGCTGAAGGGAGATATGATAGATGTCTATAAAATAATGAGTGGAGTGGAACGGGTAGACATGAATTGCTTGTTTACACTTTCCAAACATACTAGTTCTAGGGGGCACGAAATGAAGCTACAAAGTAGTACATTTAAAATGAATTGGAGAAATTTCTTCTTCACTCAATGTGTAATTAAACTCTGGAATTCATTGCCAGAGAATGTGGTAAAAGCAGTTAGCTTAGTGGGGTTTTAAAAAGGTTTGGCTGGCTTCTTAAAGGAAAAGTCCATAGACCATTATCACTAATTATGTCCGCATCCATCAAAACTAGCTGGAAAGGTCAACAAACTCATCAATGGTGATCCACATCACAAAGATTCCCAATCATGATGCAGGGATTGACATTTTTCCAATCCTGACCCAATTAAGACTGGCGAATATAAATAAGACTCAAACCTTTCTTTTTCTCTGCAAACTTCATCAGTGATCAGATCGGGTTTTCTGGCCCTGCAGAAACTATGATCAGTTTGCAATTATTTAGATTTTAATTTTGTTCACACCCTTTTTCATGCCTTTATAGGATCTCGTTTAGACTATTGTAATATAGTCTACTCTGGAATTACGAAAGCTGAACTCAAGTGCTTGCAAACAGTGCAGAATCAAGGATACTATGCTATGCTCAACGACAAGGTCATGTTTCCACACTTCTTATTAAACTTCACTGGTTGCCTGTGGAATATTGTTTGAAACTTAAAATGTTGTCTTTAGCATTTAAAGCATATCATACTGGTACCCCCAACTATTTGGCCTCTTTAACAATTCCATATGTACCTACATGTACTCTTCATTCATTTAGGGCCCCTTTTAGTACGCTGTGCTGGCATCAGTGCCTGTTTTTAATGCACACTGAGGCCCCCTTTAACTGCAGTGGGTAAAAAGCTGTCTTTTTTTTTTTTTTAAGAAATGGCCATGTGGTAAGTGAACCACTTGCCACACAGCCATTTTTTTTTTTGAGGGGGGGGGGGGGGACACTTGGTAAGGGTTCCCACCCTAAACTGGCGGTAACTGGGCAGCGCACGGAACTGCCCCACTGGGTAAACACCAGAACTACAAAAATGTGCTGGGAGTTGGAGCTACCTCTGGGTAGGGTTACCATATGGCTCCAGAAAAAGGAGGACGGATTGAGCCAGCCGGGTTTTACTTCCATTGCTTTCCATTGAAAGCAATGGAATTAAAACCCCAATGGAAGTAAAACCCGGCTGGCTCAATCCATCCTCCTTTTTCTGTAGCCATATGGTAACCCTACCTCCGGGCTGCTGCGGTAGCCTGGCGTAGTTCCGGATTAGCAAGTGGATGCCTGCATTGGGCTTGCTACCGCTTAGTAAAAGACCCCCTTAATGATTATATGATGGTTATTGTGAGTCCACTCAGAAGAGTTGCATTTTTTTTCACTGCACCTTTTCTGTGGAATTCAATGCCCATTTCTCTAAGATTGGAAACTTCTTTTTGACAGTTTAAAATTGGACTTAAAACATACTTTTTTGATCAGGTATTTAGGGACCCTTTTACTGAGCCGTGATAGGCTCTACGTGTGGCCAGCACACCCTCCTGGTGGTCATTTCAGATTTGGCATCTGCCCATAATGCGTGGATGAATTATTTATTTCTTCCTACAGTAATCAGCACTTGCTGCGCGTCGCCTGGTCACCCCGCATGTAGCACGTGAGCCTTTACCGCTAGATCAATGGGTGGCGTTAAGAGCTCAGGCCGGTTTTGGGCGTGTGTTGGTTTCATTTTTACTGCAGGTCCTTTTCCCCTCCCATTAAAAAATACATTTTTTGTAGATGAGGTAAAAACTGGCCCGGCACGCACCCAATACACGTGCCTTGTTCAGAACCCTTATTTTATCATCCTCACTTTAATATTCCCTTATCTCTTGCTTGTCCTGTTTGTCTATCCTGATTCGATTGTAAGCTCTGTCGAGCAGGGACTGTCTCTTCATATTCAAGTGTACAGCGCTGTGTACGTCTAGCGGTGCTATAGAAATGATGGGTAGTAGTAGTACCTACATGACCACAGGCCACTTTTTACCGCAGCTTAGTAAAAGGACCCCTTAATGTTTTTTATAACCTACTACTACTACTACTTAACATTTCTAGAGCACTACTAGGGTTACGCAGCACTGAACAGTTTAAAAAAAAGGACAGTCCCTGCTCAAAGGAGCTTACAATCTAAAGGACGAAATGTCAAGTTGGGGCAGTCTAGATAACCAGTAATACCTTGCTTATATCCTCATCTGTAGGGTTTCTTTATAGGAGGTATATCTTTTAGTACGTAAGTATTGCCACACTGGGACAGACCAAAGGTCCATCAAGCCCAGCAACCTGTTTCCAACAGTGGTCAATCCAGGTCACAAATACCTGGCAAGATCACGAAAAAATTCAATACATTTTATGCTGCTTATCCCAGAAACAGCAGTGGATTTTCCTGTCCAAACCTTTTTAAAACTCCGCTAAGCTAATGGCCTTTACCACATTCCAGAGCTTAATTGCACATTGAATGAAGAAAAAGTTTCTCTGATTCGTTTTAAATTTACTACTTTGTAGCTCCATCGCATGCCCCCTAGTCCTAGTATTTTGTTTACCATATTATTTGTTTCATATGAAATCTTCCTGTATGCTGCTCTATCTTATTTAACTATGGTGTTCCTTTCCTGCTTATCTGAATTTTATTTTACTTTACCCCACCAACTTGCCTTAGTGATAAAGGCGGGTTTAGTACATTTTAATAAATAGTAAACAGTATCTGAAGATAAAGACTACAGTTGCTAAACAGAAGTGTGTTCATAAATTTTTCTGTCGTTCATTTATTGGAGATGTGCCCTTCATTTCTCAGCTTTGAAAGTCTGGTGACAGATCACATGTCACAATATGCATGTGAGCATGTGGATCACTATAGTGGTGGTTAGCATCCATATCATGATGTGTATTAGGCTGACTTCTCTCAAGTGAGGCAGCCACTGGTGAAGGATGCATTTTCTCAGCATCTGAGGACTTCTCTGGGTCAGATTGTGTTGTATGCTAGCATGTGCTGGAACATGAGCCAAAATACAGTCTTTAGTATGCTGTGCAGGATCTGTAGAGGTAATGTAGCTAATCTGGCTCTCCCCTAGTCCTAGTATTTTTGGAAAGAGTAAACAGACGCTTCACATCTACCCGTTCAACTCCATTCATTATTTTATAGACCTCTATCATATCTCCCCTCAGCCGCCTTTTCTCCAAGCTGAAGAGCCCTAGCCGCTTTAGCCTTTCCTGATAGGGAAGTCGTTCCATCCCCTTTATCATTTTCGTCGCCCTTCTCTGCACCTTTTCTAATTCCACTATATCTTTTTTGAGATGTGGCGACCAGAATTCAACACAATATTTGAGGTTCGGTCGCACCATGGAGCGATACAAAGGCATTATAACGTCCTCACTTTTGTTTTCCATTCCTTTCCTAATAATACCTAACATTCTATTTGCTTTCTTGGGCCGCCGCAGCACACTGAACAGAGGGTTTCAACGTATCCTCAACAATAACACCGAGATCCCTTTCTTGGCTGGTGACTCAATGTGGAACCTTGCATTACGTAGCTATAGTTCGGGTTCCTCTTTCCCACATGCATCACTTTGCACTTGCTCACATTAAACATCATCTGCCATTTGGATGCCCAGTCTCGTAAGGTCTTCTTGTAATTTTTCACAATCCTCTTGCGATTTAATAACTTTGAATAATTTTGTGTCATCAGCAAATTTGATTTCCTCACTAGTTACTCCCATCTCTAGATCATTTATAAATATGTTGAAAAGCAGCGGTCCTAGCACAGACCCCTGAGGAACCCCACTATCTACCCTTCTCCATTGAGAATACTGACCATTTAACCCTACTCTGTTTTCTATCTTTTAACCAGTTTTTAATCCACAATGTGACACTATCTCCTATCCCATGACGCTCCAATTTCTTCTGGAGTCTTTCATGAGGTACTTTGTCAAACGCCTTTTGAAAATCCAGATACACAATATCAACCGGCTCGCCTTTATCCACATGTTTGTTCACCCCTTTGAAGAAGTGTAATAGATTGGTGAGGCAAGATTTCCCTTCACTAAATCCATGTTGGCTTTGTCTCATTAATCCATGCTTTTGAATATGCTGTGTAATTTTGTTCTTTATAATAGTCTCTATCAGTGAAGACTGAAGCAAATAATTCATTTAATCTCTCCGCTAAGGCTTTGTCTTCCCTGATCGCCCCTTTTACCCCTTGGTCATCTAGCGGTCCAACTGATTCTTTTGCCAGCTTCTTGCTTTTAATATACCTAAAAAAAATTTTACTATGTGTTTTTGCCTCCAACACAATCTTTTTTTCAAAGTCCCTCTTTGCCTTCCTTATCAGTGCTTTGCATTTGACTTGACATTCATTATGCTGTTTCTTATTATTTTCAGTCGGTTCCTTCTTCCATTTTCTGAAGGATTTTCTTTTAGCTCTAATAGCTTCCTTCACCTCACTTTTTAACCACGCCAGCTGTTGTTTGGTCTTCCGTCCTCCTTTTTTAATGCATGGAATATATTTGGCCTGGGCTTCCAGGATGGTATTTTTGAACATCATCCACGTCTGATGTACACTTTTGACCCTCGCAGCCACTCCTCTAAGTTTTTTTTCCACCGTTCTTCTCATTTTATCATAGTCTCCTTTTTGAAAGTTAAATGCTAACGTATTGGATTTCCTGTGTATATTTACTCCAAGGCTAATATCAAATCTGATCATATTATGATCACTGTTATCAAGCAGCCCCATCACCATTACCTCCTGCACCAGATCATGCGCTCCACTAAGGACTAGGTCCAGAATTTTTCCTTAATCGTGAGCAGCTTCACTAATGCAATATAGTTTATTTGGAGGTGGCTAAGAATCTTTTTTAAATGGTGGCAAACCGTACAGTAATATAGTAACATAGTAGATGACGGCAGAAAAAGACCTGCACGGTCCATCAAGTCTGCCCAACAAGACAAACATATGTGTAAACCTTACCTTGATTTGTACCTGCCTTATTCAGGGCACAGACCGTACAAGTCTGCGCAGCAGTACTTCCCGCCTCCCAACCACCAGTCCCGCCTCCCATCACCGGCTCTGGTACAGACCGTATGAGTCTGCCCTCCACTATCCTCGCCTCCCAACCACCAACCCCTCTTCCCCCCCCCCCCCCCCCCCCCCCCACCTGCTCCGCCACCCAATTTCGGCTAAGCTTCTGAGGATCCATTCTTTCTGCACAGGATTCCTTTATGCATATCCCACGCATGTTTGAATTCCGTTACCGTTTTCATCTCCACCACCTCCCACGGGAGGGCATTCCATGCATCCACCACCCTCTCCGTGAAAAAATACTTCCTGACATCTTTCCTGAGGCTGCCCCCCTTCAACCTCATTTCATGTCCTCTCGTTCTACCGCCTTCCCATCTCTGGAAAAGATTTGTTTGCGGATTACTACCTTTCAAATATTTGAACATCTGTATCATATCACCCCTGTTCCTCCTTTCCTCCAGGGTATACATGTTCAGGTCAGCAAGTCTCTCCTCATACGTCTTGGAACGCAAATCCCGTACCATTCTCGCAGCTTTTCTTTGCACAGCTTCCATTTTTTTAACATCCTTCACAAGGTACAGCCTCCAAAACTGAACACAATACTCCAGGTGGGGCCTCACCAACGACTTGTACAGGGGCATCAACACTGGGGCATCAGAATACTGCCATCTGTCTGATTTTTTTCATTAAAAGTTTTGCATATTACTGCATTCTATGTAATGATTCATTGGCTTCCAGTTGAGGGCTGGATTATGTTCAATTAGGGAGCCTAGTTATTATACGGCGCTATACCAAGCCATATGGTAACAATATATAGGCCGGTATATGGGAGAATGCACCTTATACAACATTCTCATTTTTTAATATCTCTCAGTCCTAAAGGTGTTCATTACTGGAAATTATTTCAGACAATTTATACGTATCAAGCATCAGTCTTTTGGTCACATCTCTCAAATGGGATTAAAGCTTTGTCTAGTGTTGTTAGTGTTTTAGGAAATGTTTTAAATACAGTGAATTAGTTATAATTTTTGTTGTCAACTTTATGTATGTTCCTAGATGTTTGATCTAGTTCTCCTACTCTTATCTGCTTTGAACTACATATGGTAATAGTGAACCATAAATTCTGTAACTGTATTAGATTGTCCTTTCCAATTTCTTCACTTCTGGTATTGTCTGTTACCATACTCTGGTATATCTGGTTTAGATTTTCATGCTCCTTCAAACTTTCCTCAGTGTTAATCTTTAACGAGATACTTTTCCACTGTAAGTTGATAGCCTAAGTTTGTATAAATCAGACAAGTACTCCCTCCCGTCTGTTTGCACAATATTTTTGCCAGGCTTTCACACTTAGATTACAAATTCTTCTGACTTTTTTTATTCTCTCTTCCACTCTCAGGGTTTTCACTCACTGTAGTCAGAATGTCACTTGACTCAACTGGTTTATTCTTATAAAGTAATTCACTTTAATTTTTTCCATGGCTCAAGTTATCAATTACACTTGCAGCAGATAGGAGCTGTTTCTTTCAAAAGATCTTTAGATACTGGGGTCCTGATGCAGAAAATTTTCCACGTGATTACCATGGGTTTTACTAGCCAAACAATGCAGAAAAGGTTTCAGCATGGGTGTTAACTCACACAGAATCCCTGAATGCACACTTAATTAAAATGATTGTTAATATGGTGTTGACCAATTCTGCATCCATGAGAGAAAAACAAATTTGAGCCACACAGCTAACATGACAATTTTTTTTGCCAGGTCTGGAGCAGTGTAGGACAGTTGATTGAAAGGAGTGTGTGTCTAGTGGCACCCCCTCTCAACCCCAACCTCACCACCTTCCCCTTGATACCTTTTTTACATTGGCCCCAACTTCAAAACCTATCCTTAGTAGTCTAGAGGCCCCCTTCCCTCCTCAACCTAACTCCTCTTTCCCCAGCTACCCTGGCACCTTCCCACCCCTGACCCCTGCCCATCTGCCATCCTGGGGATGCACTGGGCATAGTCAGTTTGCCATATAAGAGAAAATTCCTTATATCTCTGCAGTACTGAGGGGCTCTGGGGTCCTTTTACACTGGTGTACACGCAGGTTCATTTTTCAGCACACCTGCAAAAAAGACCTTTTTTCCCCCAAAAATGGACCTGCGGCAAAATGAAAATTGGCAGGCTTCCATTTTGGGCCTGAAATCTCACCATCAACCATTGACTTAACGGTAAGGTCTCCCGCATTAACCAGGCGGTAATCATCAGCATGCGTACATTGCCAATTACTGCCCGGTTAGCGCCGCATGCCGGACAATTTCTGGCGCATAGTGACCAAGCATAAAAAATGAAATTTCCACCCGGGCCAAACAGTAGTTCTGAACCTGCGTGCGTATGCGTCTATGCGGCTTAGTAGAAGGGCCCCTCTGTCTGTTATTTCTTGCCTGTATTTCTGCAGTACTGAGGTGCTCTGTCTATAATTTCTTCTGACTTTTTGGCTGGTTCTGGGGGGGTCACTTCTCTCTTTCTCTATCCTTTTTCCTCTCAGAGCCTCCTGTCACCATCATTAGGAAGTCACAGGATGTTGGTGTTCCTGAGACTGTTGGCGCTAGATTTGAGTGTGAGCTGTCTCGTGCAGCAGCTGAGGTGAAGTGGTACAAGGTAATTGTTCATTTCAAGAATTGTTTGTGCTGTTTGCAACTGACTTTGTCTCCCCATGTCTTCTGCTCTCTCATGTGTCTTCCTTTCTGCTATCTGTCTCTCTCTATCTATTTCTGTTCCTTTGTCTTTGTATATCTGTTCATGTGTCTATTACTATCTCAGTTGTTGTGTCTTTGTTAACACTTATAAAAGGAAGCCTGAACAAAAATGTAAAGACCAAACTGAGTAATAATAATATAATAATCCAAAGTTTTATAGACCACCTCCACCTCCACCTCCATACAACGCAGAAAAAGAAAACATTCAGATTAAGAAAAATATTTAGAGAACAACCTTGATTTCATCATTTTTCTAAACATCCACTAATTATTCTCTAATCTTATTGTAAAGAGAGGGAGTTGACGTTTATTGAGATGAAGAGAGTGAGACAAACATGACCTTGATGGAAGGTGTGACTCCTACTGGTCGGTGTAAGACATATAAATAAAGGCATAAAATCTAGGGGAACTGCAGAGAAGAATAAATGCAAAAGAGGAAGGAAAAAGCCTCAAAGAGCTCAAGGTAAACTACCTTGTGGGCAGATGATCGAAAGCTCCACACTGTTCCAAAAAGCAATCTAAAAATAGTGCTGGAACACTTTACCACCCCTATGATCAGAGAAAATAGCATGCAAGTTTAAGCACGCTATTATCTCTGATCATAAGGTAAAGTGTGGGAGGATTGTGCCTGAGCATGCACTCAAGCACAATCCTCCCACACTGTCAAAAGCCCAGACCTGTCAAACGCAGGGGCTGGAGGTCCATGGGACCACCAGACCCCAAGTACCCCCACTCTGAGCCAAACGACACAGGGGCCAGCCCCCCCAAACCCCCTAGCATCCCCTCGAATACTGGGCCGTGAGTCACGCCCCTGACCCAAGTTCAGGGGGCTGTAGATCCAGTGGGTCTTCAGCCCCCTTAACCCCCCCCCCCCAGCATCCCCTCAAATGTCCCTGGTGACCCAGTGGGCTGTGAGTCAAACTCCCCCCTGACATGGTGGTGTAGCGGCCCTCTTCCACACCACCCTACCTTCATTGAAGGAGAGATGTGGCCTCCCTCCTCTTCCATCGACTCCGCCTCAAAAGTGATGGCACCCAGCCCTGCCCAGTGCATCCTGGGATGCGCTGAGCAGGGCTTCACACTATATAAGGGAGTTTCTTGTGGCCCACAGGGTCACCAAGGACATTTGAGGGGATACTGGGGGGGGGGGGTTAGGGGTGCTGGAGACCCACTGGATCTCCAGCCCCCCCCCCGAACCTGTGTCAGGGGGTGGGGTCGGGGGGAATGGAGGTCCACTGGACCTCCAGCCCCCGTGTCGCTGGGGGGGGTCCGGGTCTGGGTTCCTGCTGTTGAATTGGGGGGAATGGGGGTCCTGCTAGCATGCAAGTACAGGGCTCACCATTCCTCCTGAATGGTCTGCAAACCCTAACACCAGCTCCGAGCTGGCGTAGGGTTTGCTGCAAACAGTGCGTCAATGTTTGGCATGCTGCTCACTGATCATTGGGGAGGAATACATTTAGCATGCATTTGCATGCTACTTGCACTAAGAGCCCTGTTTTGCATGCATTTGCATGCTAGTTGTGTTTGGAGCCCTTGAGCATGTTGTTTAATACGCTTGGGGGTCTGATCATGGGGCGGTAGCAAACACAGGTGCTGGTATGGCACTAACAACCTCTAGCACCTGCATTTGCTTCTGATCATCGGCCCATTAGAGAGCTTGAACATTTCATCATCAACATAGAAAACCTTCCTCTTGCAAACCTTATTTATTGAAAACAAACACCACTTATCATCTATTCATTTTTTATACATTTTGGATAAATATATCAAACTTAGCTTTGTTGATAGCACTGCAATGTCTTAGAGTTGTTTAACTGTAGCACACCCTTGATCAACAGTGGCCAAAGTTTTGTCTTGCTTCATCAGGGTCAGTGGTGTATAAGTGTAACAAAAAAGAAAAACAATCAGGCACAAGACATCTATCAACACTTCAGAAAATACATTACTTCTTACTTGCTCCGGAAACCCGGTTATACTTCTACAGGCTCTCACAATGATGAAATATGGAAAGGTAACAAAGAATACCTCAGAGAAAACCAACAATCAAGAGGGTAAATCAGGCAGGGGTGTAGCCACAGGTGGGCCTGGACGGGCCTAGGCCCAGCCACGTTTGCTCCAGGCCCACCCTAACTAGCCCCAGCCCTACAACAGCTGCTTTGGGCTCTGGTCCGGGAGTGTTGCCTGCCTGAAATTGTTCTTCCCGCTGCTGCCTCGGTCCCTGCAGCATTCCTTTTTTCACCCGTTGCCAGCAGCGCTACGATTCACATAGGCTGTTCCGCTCCCCCCTGCAGCGTCCATCTGGCCCTATGAAAACAGGAAGTGCATTAGAGAGATGTTGGACCAAGGGCACAAGGAAGGGAGACAGTGAGAGTGATGTTGAGAGAAGGAGAGAGGGAGGAAGAAAGAGAGATTGAACATGGGGGTGGATGAGAGGGTAAAATGTGGGGGTAGGACAGGGGCAGAATAAAATGTTGTGCCCATCCAATTTGGGCTCAGGCCCACCCAAAATTGGCTGTCTGGCTACGCCACTGAAATCAGGTAGAATTTTCAATTTATCAAGTAGAGTTTTCAATACATATGAAATCTCAGTATTGCAGAAAAGGTACGTCGTTTGTACCAACGCCAAGTTACAATGCTTTTAATACAAGGGTGGAACATTTTAAACTAACTAGAAGTTGAAAATAATGGACTTTTTTTTCCAAAAAATTCAACACGCAAAACAAATAGTACTTGGGACCCTCATGGGTCTACAAACCCAATAATACAGACTTTTGAAACTTTAGTACTTAAAGATATTGCGTTGTTAGAGGAGAAGAAAAAAAACACCATTTTTCAATATGTCGAAAGATGAAAAGTATGCTATAGAATCCTTAAAGAACGATCCTAGAATAGTTATCAAGCAGGCGGATAAAGATGGGAGGATGGTTGTGCTAGATAGAGTAGCTTACATTAAGGGAAATTCAAAGACAGATTAGTGACACTAATTTTAATGAGAAATTACCAGGTGATCCTATAAAAGTATTACAGAAAAGAATAGAGGTCCTACTTAAAGAGGCAGGATGTCTTACAAATAAAGAGTTTGAACAACCGAAAATTCCAGTATTATATATATATATATATATATATATATATTACTTAAAGTGTGTAAATCACTCTGCTCCACCAGGATGCCCAGTAGTGTCTGGAATAGGCTCAGTGCTACAACCCTTGTCTACATTTGTAGATGTATTTCTGTGACCACTTGTACCACAGATACCCTCATATGTTAGAGATTTGAGTCATATTATTAATATATGCACTACCTGAAAGGCTCCGCTTAGCACAAGACTATCTCCACTTCAGGAAGTAGGGGAAAGCTTGGCTCTTCAACCAGGCCTTTAATGGAAGAAGTAACTAACTTCTTAGTCTCACTTATACACACAAGGATTGACTCGGGCTGCACATACTGCAGCAGGACATGTTTATCCACTCCTACCCTAGCTGAGATAATATTTAATCATCTCTCTGACCTCATGTCCAACTTCCTTAAATTAGTCCCCTTATTTTCTAACTCCTCTTACTCTCTTACCTATCTATATGTTCCATCTTGGCTTATACCCTACACTGTCAATTAAAATGTTTTATTACGTATTGTGTTGACATTGTGAGTAGTATACTATTGCCATACTTTGTACTGTTATTTGAATATTTTTACTGCTGTAATTGTCTGTTGCTTATGTTTGATTTATTCTTACAGCACAGCACAAGAGTGGAAGAAGCCAACTACAATTCTCAAGTAGATCACAAAGTTGTTTATTCTTCCCAAGTGGACAAACATGAACCCAACACGGGCTGTGTTTCGGCATCCAAGGCCTTCGTCAGAGGTTCTTAGACAAAATAGAAATTTCAGTCAAATAACATTAAAATAAAATACAATAATTAAAATAAAAACATGGATATAATGCAGTGGTTCCGAAATCTGATCCTGGAGGCACCCCCACCAGTCAGGTTTTCAGGATATCCACAATGAATATTCATGAAATGGATTTGCATGAGGTGGAGGCAGTGCATGCAAATCTCTCTCATGAATATTCATTGTGGATAGCCTGAAAACCTGACTGACTGGGGTGCCTCCAGGATCAGGCTCGGGAACCACTGTAATGTAAATATAAAAAATATCTGTATTACATAAGTACATAAGTATTGCCATACTGGGATAGACCGAAGGTCCATCAAGCCCAGCATCCTGTTTCTAACAGTGGCCAATACAGATCACAAGTACCTGGCAAGATTCCAAAAAAGTACAACTCATTTTATGCTGCTTATACTAGAAATAAGCAGTGGATTTTCCCCAAGTCTATTTTAATAATGGTCTATGGACTTTTCCTTTAGGAAGTCATCCAAACCTTTTTTAAACCCCGCTAAGCTAACCGCTTTTACTACATTCTCTGGCAACCAATTCCAGAGTTTAATTATACGTACATTATATTGGCTTCTTCCACTCTTGTGTTCTGCTGCTTGATATCCCTGTGGAAGACAGTTTTCCCTGCTTGTACTGATTTATTCTTAACTGTACACTGCCTTGAATTAATTTTTTCAAAAAAGACAGTAAATGAATCCCTATAAATAAATAAAAACAACTAAATATTAAAAAATATAGAGGTAAATGAAAAAACTATTCTTGCAACTCTGGATTTGGAGTCTATCTATACGAACGTCCCCTAGAAGGACGCATTGAATACTATAAGAGAATGTTTGAGAAACAGGAGTTTACATTCATGCATAACAACTGAATTTATTATAGAACTGGCAGGTTTGGCTTTACAAGAGAATAATTTTGCTTTTGAAGGAAAATGTTTTAAACAAATAAAAGATATCGCCATGGGAGCTACCATGGTTCCCTCACTGACCAATCTTTACGTAGCAGAATTTGAAGATAATTTTCTCAAAGATAATCCTTAAAAGAACTTTATTAAACTGGGCAATTGATTTTAATAAAGAGTGTATTTCTACTTTTACTCTGGTCTGCATTGTTCTCCCATCTCTCTATAGGCCTAGAGCCATGTATGCCTATTGGGATAACACTTTCTTTACAGCTGAAGTGCGTCCTGATAGCCATGCCAAAACCTGTACTCCTTGCTGAGGTTACTTACTACGCATCCACGCTTCTATCGTTCTTCATGGATTACATTTTCTGATACAAGCATGTGCCTCCCTTCCAAAACATCTCAAATTTGCCACAACCACTCAAGAATCTCAGCCAGCTTCCCAAGCCATCCTCTTCACATTGGCCATTGGTTGAATTCTGATGAAGCGTCTCCATGATGGCCACCCACACCTCTGGACTTTAGCCCACTCGTGTACAGCCTTATTATTATTATTTATTGCATTTGTATCCCACATTTTCCCACCTATTTGCGGGTTCATTGTGGCTTACAATACATTGTATTGATGGAAGTACAATCTGTTACAACATAATTATGGTTACATTATGAGGCGTTAAATTAAAACAAGTCCCTGTATCGTTAAAGAGAATAAAACAATGGCAAAGAACAACAAAACAATAGAAGAACCCCGGATCCTGATTGGGCAGCAGAGCGATAGCAAGAGATGGTTCGGGTATAATATTTTCTGTTTTTTACCTGTAGATTAGGTTTAAGCGTGTAAGATTGCGGGGGATAGATTGCATTCCTAGATCACAACACATAAACTCAACCCTTCTCATGCCATCAATTTTTACACTATACTAGTCAGGACTACCCCATTCTTAATATATCCTAGTCCGAAAGGTGTTGTATATAAATCTCTGTTTTCATCCACGTTCCAATACCAAGCTGTTATGATGAAGTTTAATTATGGTGTGTTTCAAAAAATTCTTAAAGCTTTTGTATTCTCAAAATACATATTATATGAAATTTATTATTCTAAATGTAATTAAATTTGTAGCTCTGGAAATGCCCAGTTTATATAGAACTCTATTTGGGGAAATTAGTAGTAGTAGTAGAAATTACAGGATATAATAAATTGAACTGAATTAATTTAAACAAATATTTGTAACCCACCTTTCCCAACAGATTGAACTAAAAGTGTCTACAATAACAAGCCAAATAAAATAATATCTACCCATACCATAAAACACGGATCAAATAAAAACAGCCCGGGGAGAGGAAATGACATCAGCCCCTTGCATGGAAGCTTGAATCAGAGCACCTGGTCCCAACTCGATATAACAGTAGAACCGAGTGTCATCTACTCAAGATTCTGCATTTGCTTTCCTCTCTTGAGCGTGGGGATGCATTGAGATAGCAGGTAAGCTAAAACAAATGGATCTTAAGGATACTTTTCACCAGATTCGCCGACAGGGTGTTGAAATGGCCTTGCAGCCTTCCTCGCAGCCTGCAGTTCCTGATCGTACTCGAGATGCTGCTACCCCTGATAGCTTGGCGGATGAGACAGAGGAATTGCGTATTAGTTTGCAAAGCCTGGACCATGAATTTCAGCAGTACTTCAAAGAGCTTACTATATTACTGAAAGCTATGCAGGGTGACCTCTCCTCTGGGACTGAAACTTTGCATAGTGACATTCTTGACCTGGGATCATGAATGGAAGGCCTAGAGGTTCTCATGGATGAGCAAGTTGACGCTGTTACTGCTTTACAGTCTAAGTACTCAGTCCTGTACTGTGAGGAACTACAGTACAAACTTGACGACTTAGAGAACAGAGGGTGATGGAAAAACGAGATTCTGTGGAGTTCCTGAAAACAACAACCAGGAAGATGTCTCATTGCTTGTACATAAGAATATAAGAATAGCTATACTGGACAGACCAATGGTCCATCTAGCCCAGTATTCTATTCCCAACAGTGGCTAATCCAGGTCACAACAACTTTATGCCAATTACTTGGGAACGGAGACGGCACCCCCGTTTTGGAACTGGACAGAGCACATCATGCCTTGAAAGCACAGACTCCTAATCATTCCAGAGACATAGTGGTACATTCTGCCAAATTTGCTGTCAAGAACGGATCCTCCAACAAGCCAGAGCTGTAGGTTCTCTGACTTATCAAGAGGCCTCTGTTACTGTTTTTCAGGATCGCTCTACCTACACCCTTGCAAGACGCAGGACTTTTAAGATTGTGCTTGATACTCTGGTGATGGCTCAGATAAAATGCCACTGGTCTTACCCCTTGGCTGTCTGCTTCCCGGTCAGAGGTAAGCTCCATCGCGCAAGGACACCAGAATATGCTCAGTGCAAGCTGTGAGACGTGGGCCTTGTCACTGATCCTGTACTGACTGCAAAGATGGAGTCTGTCTCATCTTGTGGATGTCCAAAATGGCAACGGGTTCCCTCCCACAGCATCTGTCCAGGAATTCCATTGAGATTAGGTGGTAGTATTTTTCTGTGACACTTGTGTTCCAACCTCTGTTGGTCGCTACATTTCCATGGCATCTTTCGTTTCAGTCACTGTTCTGCTTCCTGACTCGGCATGGGTCTAACATTGTAGATTCCTTCTCCCTGCACCAGAGGAGCAGTCTTGGGATTTTATGCTTGTGGAATTCTTGTCATGGGCTTGTTGTTATGTAAGAGTTAATTGTTCCTGATGGGTGGGGGGCTGAACTGCTATCTTCTCCATGTTTTTCTCTTCTGTGGGAGGGAGGGCTTCTTTCTTCTCGTCTCCCCCTAGATTGTTGGGTTTGTATGACTAAAGGATGGCAAGGTTTAGATTTGGGGTTCAGGGTAGAGGGTGGGATTTGATGGGACATTTGTTGAGGTGTTTGCTTTTCTTCTTTATTGTTTTGGTTTATTTGAAGGGGGATGGGTCTTATGTGTAATGGGAAGGGTGTCTGCTCTGCTATTTATACTGATAATGTTGTCTATATTGTTCCATGGTTTCTGAGTTTAAAGTACTTACTCTAAATGTTAAAGGCTTGAAATCTCCCAGAAAGCACTTCCCGTTGTTCCAAGAATTAGCATGACAGCAGGCACATCTAGTGTTCCTCCAGGAAACACACTAGAAGTGTAGTCACAAGCCCATGCTTCATCATCAGCTGTACCCCACTATTTTATTTGCATCGGCCCATGACAACATCAAGACCAAGGGGGTGGCTATTTTGATTCACAAAGACCTTAGACTGCAAGTTCTAAAAACCAAGCGTGACGTCTCTGGTAGATTTCTTTATGTACATGTTCTTTTGGACCAGGTTGACTTGACCCTAGCTAATATCTATATCCCCAGTACTCACCAGGCAAAAGCTTTTGCTGCCCTCGAGATTCACCTTGCAAGTTTTGCTCAAGGGGCCTTGATATGAGGGCAAGGATCTTAACGCCCACATGAATCCATATTTGGACACTACAGGGAGGTCTTCCACAGGGGATAATAAATTATCTCAATACTTGAGGGACTTTGCGCAAGACATAGCACTCTATTATCTCTGGAAGGAAAACAATGCAAACCAAAAGAGACCATACACATTACTCAGCTCTTCATTCTCTATACATATATCCTCCTGGATACCCAATTCCAAGGGAAAGTAGGGAGGGCTGACATTGGGAACATTACCTTCTCTGATCACACCCCCTCGGGTGGACATTTCAAAGCTCAGGGAGGATTTACAGGATAGGGTCTGGACCCTCAACACAATGAAGTTACATAGAAATACTTTAAAAACAAATAGGAGGAAATATTTTTTCACTCATTGAACAGTTAAGCTCTGGAACTCATGGCCAGAGGATGTGGTAACAGCGGTTAGTGTATCTGGGTTTAAAAAAGGTTTGAACAAGTTCCTAGAAGAAAAGTCCATAGTCTGCCATGTAGATAGATATAGGGGAGGCCACTGATTCCCTTGGGATTGGTAGCATGGAATGTTGCTACTTTTTGGATTTCTGCCAGGTACTTGTGACCTGGATTGGCCACTATTGGATACTGGGCGAGATGGGCCATTGGTCTGACCCAGTATGACTATTTTTATGCACTTATGTAATAATTGAGAATCATGCAGTGCCCTAATAGACCTGCCTGGTCCATGAGGAACTACCATCACCAATAAATCTGGTACACCCAAATGCAAAACTTCTTGAGCCAATGTACGGATTTTAAACTTCATCTTTCTTGGCTCATTTATGTAATATAAGTATTTAGGGCTATTTGAATAGCTTGAAAGTTTTCATTAAGAGTTTTAATATGTGTCTGAATACTCTTTGCTTGCAGGTATAAACCCTTCCATAGATGTTTTGTCCAGGTGGAAATCCATTAAAATGCACCATCATTACGTAACTCTTTTTGTATTAATGTTCAACAGAGTAACTGCCTGCTTTGATTTGGGGCATATTTATTAACTAATATCTACTCCTTATTAAACATTTGAGGGGGGGGGGGGTCAATATTCAGTCAGCAGCATTTTGCAATTTGCTGACTGCCGCAGGCTTTCTTCCCAGATATTCAATGCTGGCCCATGTCCAGGCACCAGCATTGACTACTTGGGCAAACCTGGCCAGTTAAAACATTGCTAGTTAATTGCAATATTAAGTACTTAACCGGCTATGATGAACTGCATAAAGATAGGACCATGTTTTATGTGGTCCTATCTTAGCCAGTACAAACAAAGATGTCATGCCTGTGGGACAGCACTTTACAAAACCAGAAAAGGCGGGTTTTCTAGCCCATTACAAAGCATAAAATTGTATTGCTTTGTAAATTGCAGTGCTCTCCTGTCTGCCTCTCACCTATCCACCCCCATCCTGTTAGACTGTCACTGAAATGCTTTGATGTTTCGCTCATATATATTGTCATCTACCAATATTCTTCTGAGGAAACTGCCCTTCTTCTTTCCTCCTCTAAATGTACTACCTGTTCATCTGATCCCATCCCCACTCATCTACTTAGCACTATCTCTCCTACTATCATCCCTGTCATCTGTCACATCCTTAATCTCTCACTCTCCACTGCAACTGTTCCTATGGCCTTCAAACATGCTGTTGTCACTCCACTCCTTAAAAAAACTCTCACTTGACCCTACCTGTCCCTCCAACTATCGCCCCATCTCCCTTCTTCCTTTCCTCTCCAAATTATTTGAACGCGCTGTTCACCGCCACTGGCTTGACTTCCTTTCTTCTCAACCTATTCTTGACCCACTCCAATCTGGTTTCCGCCCTCTTCACTCTACAGAAACTGCACTTACCAAAGTCTCTAATAACCTGCTGCTAGCTAAATCCAGAGGTCTCTATACTATCCTTACCTTTCTAGACCTATCTGCTGCTTTCAACACTGTTCACCACACCATACTCCTAGATACGCTATCCTCGATTGGATTCCAGGGCCCTGTTCTTTCCTGGTTCTCCACTTACCTCTCACTTCGCACTTTCAGTGTTCACTCTGGCGGTTCCTCTTCAACTTCCATCCCACTTTCACTTGGTGTCCCCAGGGTTCTGTCCTTGGACCCCTCCTAGTACAGTCAATGGTATTAAGTCATCTGGACTACTGCAACGCACTGTACGCTGGCTACAAAGAACAGACTATCAAAAAACTCCAAACAGCCCAGAATACCGCCGCCAGACTCATATTTGGAAAAACCAAATATGAAAGTGCAAAACCCCTAAGAAAGAAACTTCACTGGCTCCCACTCAAGGAACGCATTGTGTTCAAGGTATGCACGATTGTACACAAAATCATTCACGCAGATGCACCAATATACATGCCAAACCTCGTGGACCTGCCGCTCAGGAACGTCATAAAATCATCCCGCAAATTTCTCAATCTGCACTTCCCCAGCTGCAAAGGACTAAAATACAAGCAGACACATGCCACCACCTTCTCGTACACGAGCACGCAGTTGTGGAATGAACTACCTACAACTCTGAAAGCTATTGACGAAATAACCCACTTCCACAAATCTTTGAAGACACATCTCTTCAATAAGGCCTACAAAGAGAACCCATAGCCTTACAAAACTACCTCACCAATCCTTCCAATTATCAAAGTCCACCCCCATACTAACCTACCTGACACCTTTCTTCTCTCTTCCCTTACTTAATCTCTACATAACACTAACTGTATCTGACATCATGTAATGACAATGTCATAACAAACTCTGTAAGCCACATTGAGACTGCAAATAGGTGGGAAAATGTGGGATACAAATGCAATAAATAAATAAATCTATACCTCTTCCCTTGGTACCCTGATTTCATCTCATGGCTTTCAATACCATCTTTATGCAGATGACTCTCAGATCTACAGCTCCACCCCTGAAATCTCAACCGTAATCCAGGACAAAATTTCATCTTGCTTGTCTGACATTGCTGCTTGGATGTCGCAACGCCTTCTGAAGCTAAACATGACTAAAACTGAACTTCTCATTTTTCCTCCTAAACCCACCTCCCCTCTTCCCCCATTCTCTATATCTGGTAATGGCTCTCACATCCTCCTGTCTCCTCGGCTCGTAACCTTGGAGTCATCTTTGATTCCTCTCTCTTCTTCTCTGCGCATATTCAACAGATCGCCAAAACCTGTCGTTTCTTTATCTACAACATTAGCAAAATCCACCCCTTCCTTTCTGAATACGCTACCAGAACCCTTATCCAAACCCTTGTCACCTCTCACTTGGATTATTGCAATTTACTTCTCACTGGTCTTCCTCTCAGCCATCTCTCTCCTCTCCAGTCTGTCCAAAATTCTGCAGCACGACTTATTTTCCGCCAAAATCGTTATACCCACACTAGCCCACTCCTCAAGTCACTTCACTGGCTCCCTGTCCGCTTCCGCAAACAGTTCAAACTTCTCTTACTGACCTTTAAATGCATCCATTCTGCAGCCCCCCCATTACCTCTCCACTCTCATCTCTCCCTACATTCCTTCCCATGAACTCCGCTCACTGTACAAATCTCTCGTCATTCCCCTTCTCCTCCACTGCTAACTCCAGGCTTCGTTCCTTTTCCCTCGTGGCACCTTATGCCTGGAATAGACTTCCTGAGCCTATATGTCTAGCTCCATCTCTACCTGTTTTCAAGTCTATGCTGAAAACCCACCTTTTCACCACTGCTTTTGGCTCCTAACCACTACTCAATTACCTCCCCTTGTTCCTTTTCACCCAGTACTTCCCTCGCCCTTAATTGTCTTGTCTGTCTGTATATTTTTTAGATTGTAAGCTCTATTGAGCAGGGATTGTCTCTCTGTGTCAGGTGTTCAGCACTGCGTGCGTCTGGTAGCGCTATACAAATGTTAATAATAATAATATTTGCTTATTTCCAATCTGACGAAGGGCAACCTTCGAAAGCTAATCAAGAAATGTATTAAGTTATGTCCAATAAAAAAGGTATCATCTTATTTTCTTTCCCATGTTTTATTTTGTTTTATTTCTATTGATAACCTTTAAAAGTGGACTAACACGGCTACCACACCTCTCTACTCGAGAAAATTAAAAGAAAGCAATGTAGTAATTGCCTGATTTCTGCATTAGCAGATAACTGAACCATGTAATAATCTTCTCTCCTCTGGTGCCTTAGGATGGAAAGGAGATGGAAACCGGTCCGAACTGCCGCATCTATTCCATGGGACGTCGTCGCATTGTGCAGCTCAGTCACTGCAGGCTAGAAGATGCTGGAACCTATACATGTGATGCTGGAGACTGTGCAGTGACTTCCACACTACAGGTCTATGGTAGGGTCATAAAGAAAGAGAGAGGCTCTGTGAAATTATATTTTGAACCGTGGTATATCAAAATATAAACTACTACTACTAATGGTACAAGATGGTGAAGTTCAGGTGGATAATATCATTTCTGGGAACCAACACTGAACATTGGTATCTGACTGGATTGAAGATGGCCACCAGGACCAATGTAGGTCCTGGCAAATGAATACCATCCTGGACCCACATAAGTGTAGGCTGCACGTCCCCGCCAATGCCAGAACCCCCTCCCTGCCCCCCACAATCAGCACAGGCACCCCATCCCACTTCCACACCTCCTCCTGCCCCAAGCTTTAGCAGCCCCCCCCCCCCCCCCAGGCCTATCTGTCATCCTTGGTGATCCATGAGGCGGGAGCAAACCTCACTTGCTCCTGCCCCTCGCAGTTCCTTTAAGAAAATGACCGTTGAGACGTCTAGCAGAAGTATCACAGTACTAGCAGTAGAGGTCACAGAGGCCATTTTCTTAGGGGATCTTCGAGGGGCAGGAGCAAGCAGTGGCAGCAGAGGGGGAATTGAGATGTCAATGTTCTATGGAAGCAGAGAATTGAAGGGGGACAATGAAAAAAGACATACTTGGGGGATGCATCAGAGAGGACATGGTGGGTCTATGTGGTTGGGTGTGAGGTGGGGAGAAGGACCTGTGTGTGTATGTGTCATTCTTTCCTTTGTTTGTGGCCTCAATTTATACAAGGGTTATGCCAAGACTGACCATATTTAGTCCCAAAACTGCCCTCGACTTATCCACAAGATTGACTTATAGTCACTTATATACAGTAAATCAAGTTTATTTTGTGTTAGTTTATCTAGACTCTCAAAATGGAGAACTGTAAAAATCACTTTGCACAAAATATCTCTTATGGAAAGATATACAAATTGGAACATTTCTCACTTTCCCAAAAGAAAGGAAAATTTTGAAAACACTTACTCACAAAATCACTCCTGTCTGAGTACTTAGCAAGCACTGGGTGGGGGGAAAAATCTCTCACAAACATTACTGGATATCTCAGGGATTGATAAGATGCACTCACTAGGCCACACTCACTTCCTGAAGGACACCAAAAATCTGTCAAGCAGCTGGACAACTTCAGGATGCTTCGGTTCTGTATTATAGCTTCTGCTGCTTCCCTGCTGACTTCGCCTCCAAACTCCTCCTTGAGTTCTGCCAACCTCTTGCTCAGGACTAACCAGTCTAAAGCAGCTTTTCTCCCTGTTCAAGACCAACATCTATGGTGTGGAAGGATATATTGCTTCACTGGAAGTATCATTTTAATGCCACACCAAGGTGATGCTCTCCTTCCAGTTAACCTCTTATCCAAGACAGCACAGAAGCTGCCATACTGGAGATGACTCTTCTCTACTATGTCCCTGAAAGTCTCTTATATGTACGTACCTGCCTGGTTCAACTCCAGGGGCCAGATGAACTAAGGTCCTCGTAAAGAATTGCTCTGTATTTCCACCTTGGTAAAGTTTACTGATTTGGAAATACAGAGGGATTCCCAAAGCGAATCGCATGCAAATGAGCTGTTTGCTGCTTTTGCGAACAGCTCATTTGCATGCGATGGGGGTGGGGGAAGCCATTCGGTCAGCTAAGCATGTGCAGAACAGCCAACTACTACGCAGACAAGCTGCGTGTGTGAAAGCAGTTTGGTAGCCTTTTTTTTTTTATTTTAATTTTTGTTAGGGGGAAAAAACGAAAGCCGCATATTGCGAGAGAAAACCAACGTAACCCCATCCCGCAGGACTTTGCATTGCAAGAGTTTCTAAACATTTCAGGTACACTTGAAAGCAAAAAGTAAACCTTCCTTTCCTATGTCGGAAGCAGGTTATTTGTGACCCACTATTTTCAACCCTGCTGCTTACGTCAACAAAGCTGACAGATTTCCTCAAGAAACAAAAAATCCCATCACGCGAGGTAGACGAAAAAATAGTTTAAAAACAAGCAGCAGACTTACCATTTTGCTCCTTAGGGCTTGCCAAGTAAAACTTGCTGCTCAGATTGGATTCAGCCGCGATCACTGCTGCAGGACGTCCAGGAGAGAAGTCAAGAGAAGTAAAGTTAAGAGGATGATTTGGATAGGGAGAACACGCACAGGGAGCACTGCAGATCAGAAGGAGTTAATTTCACCATGGAACGGCAACTGAGTTGCCTCTTGCAAGTAGGAGATGATGTCTTAAAACTCTCTTAAAAAAAACAAAACTTCAAAATTCGACATCTGATTTCATTTTCCTTTCTGATTAGTTTAATAAAAAGGGGGCAGGTCTGGCCCTGTATAGTATACATATTTCCCAAGCCTGCATGCCTTGCACCACAGGGGATGGTTTTTTTTTTAACAATAGGATGAAAGCTCTCCCAAGCGCACATCCAAATCTCTGCTCTGATGGGCTGATTCTTCCCTCCACTGTGTTTCACCTGTCATTCTTGCAATACTGACAGCTGTTAAATTTTCCCTAGTACAGGTAGGGGCTGCTTCTGTGAATCGCTTGTAAAACAGCTGTGCATCACTTTCCATGCACATTTGTATAGTAATTAGCTCATTATAATAACTTTGCATTCAATTTTCATTAGCTGCTACCGTGACAGTAAAAGAGCTCGCAGAACCCTTTTGTGCATGTCTCACTGAACTCGGTGGTCGCTAAACCAGCTAGAACCAGTGTAAAAACCACATTCTGGCTTGTTAGGTTTTGTGCATCTGGCTCCAGGTCTGCTATTCTAGCCTCAAGAGATTAGATTTGTTCTCTGCCAGGAGCTCTTTGCACCATGCACACATACGACCTCCTACTAACTAGGAGATCATACAGGTGGCTAGTGGTTCCCAAACATTATTGGTTCAAGGCACCCTAAGCTACATATTTCCTCTCAGGTTCCCCCCTCCCCACCAACGGTGTTGAGTACTACCTACCATGAATTGAGCATGCACTACAGCGCCAGCATCAGAGGCTGAAGCATGCCACCAACTTCCATGTTGGTCAGGCAGAATGGAGCTCAGGCCTTGGACCTCTTCAGCTGGCGGGGCTTGGGCATCCCTGCCAGCCAGCCACAATTTTGGAGGGGTTCTTAAAATATTCCAATTTCCAAGTAACTTCCTTGATCGTCCCCTAGTCTTTATAGTTTTTGAAAGAGTAAAAAATCGATTCACTTTTACCTGTGCTAACCAACCTTTTCAAATTCCGCCATATCTTTTTTGAGATGTAGTGACCAGAATTGCCATGGGATAAGGAGGCAATTGCACCCTATACTCAAGGTGAGATTGCACCATGGAGCATTATAATATTTTGTCTTATTTTCCATCACTTTCCTAATCATTCCTTTGCATTTTTGGCCTCTGCCAACACACACTGGGCAGAAGATTTAAGTGTATTGTCTACACTGACACCTAGATCTTTTTCTTGGGTGTTGACTCCTAATTTGGACCCTAGCGTCAGGTAACTATAATTATTCTTCCCAATGTGCATCACTTTGCATTTGCCCACATTAAATTTCATCTGCCATTTGAATGCCCAGTCTTCCAATTTTCCTAAGCTCTTCCTGCAATTTTTCACAGTCCGAATGTGTTTTAACAACTCTGAATAGTTTGTATCATCTACAAATTTAATCACCTCACTTATTGTTCCACTTTTCAGATCATTTATAAATAGGTCAGCTGATCTGCAAGGCTTCGTTCTGTTCTGTGAGTCAAACAGAACGAAGCCTTGCGCGGGAAGAAGAGGACCTCAGCTGCCGGGGATTGGGGTCCCCCGCCAGCAAAGGTAGGCGACGACAGCGGCGGCGGGGGAAGTTTGCCGGCGGAAGGGAGGGTCGAGAGGGTCATCGGCGGGAGGGGGGTCGTCAGAGTTGTTGGTGGTGGTGGTGGCAGCGGGGAGGGTCGACAATGGCGGGGGGGTGGGGTAAAATGTGCCCCCTCACCTCAGGCTCTGGGCCCCCTCCCGCCGAAATCTGGCTACGCCCCTGATACCACACAGTGCTTTATACTGGATCTCCTGCCTACCTCTCTTCTTTGGTAATCCCTTATACATCTTCTTGAACATTGCCCTCTCTAAACCAAAAACAGACTGCTTCTCCCCCATCTCTCTCAGGCATAAGTACAACAGTATTGCCACACTGGGACAGACCAAAGATCCATCAAGCCCAGCATCCTGTTTCCAACAGTGGCCAATCCAGGTCACAAATACCTGGCAAGATCCCAGAAAAGCTCAATACATTTTATGCTGCTTATCCCAGAAATAAGCAGTGGATTTTCCCAAGTCAATTTAATAATGGTCTATGGACTTTTCCTTTAGGAAGCTGTCCAAACTTTTTTTAAACTCTGCTAAGCTAACCGCCTTTACCACATTCTCTGGCAACTAATTACACGTTGAGTGACGAAAAATCTTCTCCGATTTGTTTTAAATTTACCACTCTATAGCTTCATCACATGCCCCCTAGTCCTAGCATTTTTGGAAGTTGTAAACAGACACTTCACATATACCTGTTCTACTCCACTCATTAATTTATAGACCTCTATCATATCTCCCCTCAGCTATCTTTTCTCCAAGCTGAAGAGCCCCAGCCGCTTTAGCCTTTCCTCATAGGGAAGTTGTCCCATCCCCTTTATCATTTTTGTCACCCTTCTCTATACCTTTTCTAATTCCACTATATCTTTTTTGAGATGCAGAGACCAGAATTGAATACAATATTCAAGGTGTGGTCACACCATGGAGCGATAGAAAGGCATTATAATGTCCTCATTTTTGTTTTCCATTCCTTTCCTAATAATGTCTAACTTTCTAATTGCTTTCTTAGCCGCCGCAGCACACTGAGCAGAAGGTTTCAACGTATCATCAATGACGACACCTAGATCTGTTTCTTGGTCTGTGACTCCTAATGTGGAACCTTGCATGACGTAGCTATAATTCGGGTTCGTCTTTCTCACATGTATTGTATTTAAATTATAGTATAATAAAGTTGAACATTTGATACACATAAATATAACTCTCTGGAGAATGATTAATACAGTTAGCATATGAAAAGCTCTGATGTTAGTAATACTGCCCCCTAATTAAGGGAATTATTGTGTATATATTTATCAGAGGAAAATGAACACTGCCATAAGGAATCTTCTCTTATTATCTCTTTTCACCCCTTGTACTTCAACAGTGATCTCCTTCTCAAATAGAATACCCATTCCTCACTTCTTGTCTACACCTTGAGTGAATGCCCAAAGAGCAAGCGGAAATCGAGGGTCATACACATATCTCTCATGGGTTTTCAGCAGATGGTTTTCTTGTACAAAGCACATTGAGACTTGCACTCTATTTAGTTCATGAAATAATTGCCTCCTGAAGGGTGAGTTAAGGCCCTTAACATTTTAAGTCAGTATTTTCAAACCCATAGTCCCCATTAAGGAAGGGAAAAATAAAATCACATTTACTCTCCCTCAATGTTGCCCTGCCCCTGAGACCCTCCCTCTTGCTCCTCATCCCTCAGATTCCCCCTCACCCCACCCTCCCGTCCTCTCCCCACCACAACCACAACAAGCTCTCATGGGAAAACCCAATGGTTCCCACCATATTTGACGGAAGTATCCCCCTTGAGTAGCCATCCTGCATGAGGCATCTCATCAATCTCTTGATCACCTCCTTTGAATTTTTATACTCTGCTGTCTCCGTGACCCCATGCACCCTCAAGTTAGTGCGCCGTGTGTGGTTTCCTACAATTTAGTTGTCAGTTCCAGATTTTCAGTTCTAAAATTGTCTGTACCTTTTCGCTCTTCAGTTACCACCTCCTCACGTTCATCCATGCGATTTTCCATACCAGTATCTGCCAGGTCAGATTTTAACTCCTGCACTGCATCTCAAATCTGCATTTTCACCGACGAGATCTCCGATTTCACTTCCTCCATCAACTCCTGTAAATCTGCTTTGGTGACTCCCTCCATGCTTCCCGTCAGCAGTTGTTCTGAGCAGTCCATCACAGAGTCACTCTCCATATATGCGCAGCAAAGGTAAACGACGGATACTGCGCGATTCTCCTGGATCTTTTAGTGAAGTTTGAAAATGTCACTTTTTTGTTGCAAAATCATTGAGATGCGGACTTTTTACATATCCCCCTCCCCCTGGCGTGGCAAAAGGTAAATGACAGATACTGCGGGATACTAGCAGATCCTTTAGTAAACTTTGAAAATGTCACTTTTTTGTTCCAAAATCGTTGAGATGCATTTCACTCCCGTTCCTGCTGACCATGAGAATCACTGTATACTGTAAGCACTAGTAG
>NW_021963536.1:0-82415 GCF_901765095.1 Microcaecilia unicolor | reverse complement strand
GTCTACCACTACAATAACCCTCAGGCTTGCAGGTCACTTATATATTTAGGTACGGAAGGTATTTCTATGTTCAGGAGGGCTCACATATTTGTACTGAAATTAAAGAGTTAAACTGGGAACTGAACCTGAGCCCTGTTGTTCACTGTCCACTGCACTGACCACTAGGCTACTCCATCCACTTGTTTGCTGCTTTCTTAGGGATGGCCATAATATCTGGAGCTGTCATACAGCCTGGTATCCATTGTCACTATTACATCTTTGGGGATGGGGGGGGGGGGGTCAGTGAACACTGAAGAATTAAGGGGGGGGGGTCATACCTTCATTCCTCCTGTGGTCAACCGTAAGTTATGGCACCTTTTTCTGACTTAGTCGTGACTGCAACAGGTCTAGATTAAAACTTCTTTTCTGACCTGGATCTTTTTTTCTGTTCCATTACCGCAGAGAAATGTCTAGATTGTAAGCCCGCAAACTCCTGCCCAAAAACACCTCCAACACACCCCCTTGCTATTTGGACGAACTCAGTGAAAAACGTCCCAATTCTGCCATTTTGAAAATCATGATTTAGACGTTTTGGTGGGAAAAATGTTCATCTGCCGCTTTGTGCCTGCTTTCTCAAGACATTTTTCTTTTTTGAAAATGAGTGCCTAAGGAGCCGATCTTCAGCTGGCAGGAGGCAGCCCGCATAAGTCCTGCAGTCAGCTCTGACCCTGGATATTCAATGGCGGGCCATTTCCAGTGGTTGACATTGAATATCTGGGGTTGTTTGGTTGGCGCTAACTTAACTGGCTAACTGAATATTCAGTGCTGACCAGTTAAGTTAACAGTGGGCAAAGATAGGAATGCTATTTATGCAATACGATTTGCCCACTAAACTTAGCTGGTCAGTGCTGAACATTGCTGGTTATCGTGCGATTTAGCTGGTTAACCTTTTGGTGCTGACTGTGAATATTCAACAGGAGAAAACTGGTTATCTCATGCTGAATATTCGTGGTTAGGCGCTGAAATGATATTTAACCAGTCAGAGGCCATTTCTGACCAGTTAAATAGCTTTGAATATCGGAGGGATACGTATTCAAGTGAAAATATATCTTAATTTAGGAGCTTAAAAAGTTATGTTTCTAAATCTATGCCTTTGACTAGATTTACAAGCCTAATTTATGAGCCTACCCCCGGATTCTATATCACCCTGAGATTTCTGCATGGAAATTGAAGCGTATTCCATAATAATGCACATAACCTAATTGGTTAACAAGCCAATCAGCGCTGATTGCCAATTAACAAGCAATTGACACTAATTGGCATTAATTAGAATTTACGCAAACTAAGTGTATACTAACGTACTGCACGTAAATTTTAAGCTGCATAGCTGAAATGGGTGCATGGCCATGGGAGTGGAATGGGCAGGTCATGAGCGTTTGTAATTCATTTCAGTGCTGAATTTTTAGGCACGATATATAGAAGCTAGTCCCTGGTGCTGAAAATCAGTGCTAAGGTCCTTTTTCCCTTTTTAGGATCCTATATTTTCAAAAGTACATTTTCAAAAAGAAGAACCATTTAGGAGCATAAAGCATAAAATACTAAGTGGAGAGGAACAAGAAGATGTGAATCGCTTGTTTGCTCTTTCCAAAAGTACTAGGACTAGGGGGCATTTACTAAGTAGTAAATTTAAGACAAATCAGAGAAAATACTTCTTCACGCAACGTATAATTAAACTCTGGAATTTGTTGCCAGAGCAGGTGGTAAAAGCAGTTAGCTTAGCAGGGATCAAAAATGTTTGGACAAGTTCCTAAAAGAATAGCCCATAAGCCATTATTACGATGGACTTGGGAAAATCCACCACTTATTTCTAGGATACGCAGCATAAAATCTGTTTTACTGTTCTGGGATGTTGCCAGGTACTTGTGACCTGGATTGACCACTGTTGGAAACATGATACTGGGTTTGATGGTCTTCTCCAGTCCAGTGATGTTCATGTCCTTATGAATATCAATCTCTTGAGGTCCTAATTTTGGTTGAAAATAGGGGCAAATTTATGAACTAATTTAGGTGGTCTAAATTTAGGAGCCCAGGTTCTTTTAAATATTGGGTCCTATATATTTAGAGAAAAGGAGAAAACAAAGATATATATTATGTACCTAATAAGGTACACATGGAATAATTTGTTATCTAAAGTAAAAGTACGAGAAGTTCCCTAATGTGATGTGATGTTGGAAGCAGGTCTCCAATTAAAGCTTCATGATGTCGTCAATAAGAATCTATGTATAGGGTAGTCAACACCTATGTGGAGTCCTTTACAGAATTCCCGGGTATATATACATGCACATATGTTAGGCACAAGCATTTATGTTTGCACCTAGACTGTTAAAAACACACACACACAAATTACAGTAACAAATTACAGTACTCTATAATTTATATATGTCACTGTGTGCCCTGCCCATGCGTTGCCACAACCCATGTATACGTCCATCTTCAAACTGCACACCCATCACCATTTAGGTGCCAGGTTATACAATAGCATGTAGTTAGACCATTGTTATTTTCGCAGGTTTGTGCATACATGGGCATCCATGCATGTATTCTAGTATTCTGGTCATTTACATGTATACTTGGGGCCCAATATTCAGACCACAGGAGGTAGGGCTGCTGCCTCCCGCAGTTAGCTCTGAGTCCAGATATTCAATACCGGGTCATTTCCGGTGACCACACTGAATATCTGGGTGTATTTTGGCCGGTTTAAATTTAACCGTTCAAGCTGATATTCAGAGTTGGCTGGTTAAGTTTAAATTGGCTAAAGACATACCTGATATTTTGGCCACCAAACGTAGCTGGCGAGGCACTGAATATTGGCGGATACCAGTTATATCGTGTGATATAACCTCCTATTCTCTAGGGGCTAACTGGCAATTTCAGCGAGAGATAACCAGCCGTCTCCCACTGAATATCACTGGATAGCCAGTTAAGTACCATTTAACCTGACCAGGAGCCCTTTCTGGTCAGTTAAATTACCCTCTAACCCCTGGATTCTATATAGTGCACACTTAAGTTGCACACGCAAATTCAGTCATGTTCTGGATTTGCACGTGCAACTTAAGTCAGTTAACAAGCCAATCAGTGCTGATAACTGCCACTTAAACAATTATTGACACTAATCGGCATTAATTAAAATTATGCACAGAACTAAGTATATTCTATAATGTGATGCGTATAAATTCTAAGACTCATAGTTGGAAATGGGGGGTGGCCATTGGTGTGGAATGGGTGAGTCATGGGCGCTTCTAAAATCTATGCGCATTACAGAACATACCTGGTCTGCATCTAATTTAGGCGTTGGTATTTACACCAAGTTTTACCTGGTGTAATTGCCCACAACTAAGTTTTAGTAATGTGGATGAGCACTCGGCATTTTCTCTAAGCCATGCAGAAATTTAGGCTTATTCTACAGAATACGCCTAGGCGTATTTCATTTTGGTGCAGATTTTTTTAGGCGTAATATATACAATCTAGTCCTAAATGTTGATACGAAGGTGAAGATATTCTCCAGTGAGGATACTTACAGATTCACCACGGTCTCCGTGTTTGCCAGTAGGACCAACAGGACCAGGAGATCCAGGTGAACCAGGAGCTCCAGGTGCCACCAGCAGAGCCAGTCTCAACCACGGTCCACCCTGTTTGGAGATAAAATTCATTGGTAAGTCATACTGCTCTTTGATTAAGAAGTCATGTTACATGCTTATTAGACTCTCACATCATAGTTTCCATCTCGGAGGAAAGGCTGGTCTAGCATTCTGAAGCTACCTACTACTCATGCAATAAGGAACAATGGGTGGCAGATATCACAAGCGCCAATATTTCAAACACAATTCCAATTAGCCCTCCCTGGACACAAATGGAGTTTGCTCATATTGGGGATGCTCAGCACCCACTGCAACCAAAAGAGCTGTTCCTATGGGAGATAGCAAACAGGTCAGAGGGAAGCAGCAACACAAACCAACGTAAGCAAAACAGTGAAGTTGGCTGCAGATGGAACAACCAGGTGGAGCCAAAAGTAGGAGGAAGCAGATTTTATTAAAGGACCTGGCACAACCATGTTTTGGCAACTGCCTGCATCAGGGGTCAAAATTACATGTCACAATGGAGCAGTGCTTCCAACATGTCTTCAACAATAGTATACAAAAAAAATCCAATAGATGAGAGATTGTTTCACAAGTGAGACACAGTTGAATGGCACACTGACATAGGCAAACCGTGGAAACACAGGCCATGTCAGGTCCTTTAATAAAATCTGCTTCCTCTTACTTCTGGCTCTGACTGGTTGTTCCATCTTTGGTCCACTTCACTGTTTTGTTTTCTTGTGGGGATAAACAAAATGGGGGGAGGGAGCAGAGTGAATGGAGGGATATACACATGAATAAAAGGGCCTATGTCTTTTGGGAGTGAGCAGTGCAGGAGCTATCTGTGGTTCAGTGCTGAGAAATGTTCTGTAAAATACATCCATGACACATTTATCCTATGAGAGGATTGGAGATATCTATACAGCATATATGCATCAGGAAGGGGCAGGGTAGATGGGCTATGAGATATATCTGGGGCTTCCTTTTATAAGTGTTCAATAACTGTAAAACTAGGTGTTTTTCTCCAGTTAACTGGAGGTCATTTAAGGATATAGAAATCAGTGTTTACAAGTGTTTCTGCAGCACAAAAACCATTGCTGGATACCTTTTTGGATTTGTGCAGCTGAGAAGTTATCAGTGCAGATAAGGCACAAACACAGAGAGCAGGATCCAAGGCGATAAGGGGAGGAAATGAGGAAAGTACTAGGGGAAGTGGAGGGTTTTTTTCTATGTTTGTCCAATAAACACCTATTTTATATTTCTTTTAATTTTTTTTTTGCATCAGGGTGTTTCATTGGTGATTATCAGTTAAAAACCCAAAATCAGATGTCTTAGACATATCCCACAGGATACTACTATTAAACTACTATTAAACATTTCTATAGCGCTACTAGACTTACGCAGCGCTGTACAAATTAACATGAAAAGACAGTCCCTGCTCAACAGAGCTTACAATCTAAATTGGACAGACGAACAGACAGCTAGGGTGGGGAAATTGCAGTGGTAGGGGTGATAAGTGAGGGTGTTGAGTAAGAGAGTCACGGTTAGGAGTCGAAAGCAGTAGCAAAGAGGTGGGCTTTAAGCCTAGACTTGAAGACAGCCAGAGACTGAGCCTGACGTAGTAGTAGTAGTGATTATCAGTTAAAACCTAAAAATCAGATGCCTTAGATATATCCCACAGGATAGGGAAAAGGTGGAATATATTCATGGGTAAAATACATCTTTTGGTAGGAAAGCCAAGGTGACATAAGTCATGGAGAGGGCAGAGTGGGTATCTGTTGGTAGAGAGAGGAAATCCAAAGATAGGTAGGAGAGACTGGTACTGTCTCCCCCTTCATTCCTACCTCTTCGCTACCTTTCATAGATATTCTAGGAACAATTATATAGTTAAATTCTGTTCAGGCCTTCTTTTGAGTGTCGTGTAGATAGCTATTGTTGGTTCAGATCTCATATATAGTGCTAGAAGTGAAGACTACATCTAATTTATTTTTACACCTCTCTACAGATGTTTTGGTCAGTATTTACAATGGAGCAATTCCCCAAGTCCCTTTTCACATATACTATACATACAGGTTTTCTTGATTATTAATTACTGACATTTATCGCTCCCAATACTCAACAGTTCTAAGATTAGACATAACTATGCTCATCACAGCACAGATCTCAACATGATACCACGTAAACTGCAAGGAAAAGTTAAAAGAGAGGGCAGCAATCGGACAAAGGTCAATATGCAATGTAACAGCAGAAAACAGCTGCCACAAGGAATAAATGAGAATACTTGGTGAGTGGTGTGCTGGAGCCAGCTCGCAAGAGCTGCTTGTTAAATTTTTTAACATCTTGTGAGCCGGTTGTTCGGGCAGGCGAACCAGTTCTCCAAGGCCGGAGCAACCTGGCAGTAAGCGAGATAAGTATGGCAGGAGGGTGGCCACAAGCCATGCTTACCGCCGCTTACCTCACCTCCCAAAGTCCTCATTTGCCTGCGCCCGCGCCGCCCTGTAGGGTTTAAATCTTTTATTTACCTCCGTCGCAGAGCAGACGATGCAGAAAGCCCTGCCCATTTCTACCTTCCCCTCTCAGTGTCCCGCCTTCTTCTGACGCATTTCCTTTTCCTGCGAGGGCGGGACACTGAGAGGGAACGAAGGGAAGGCTAGAGACGGCAGGGGCTTTCTCTGCGGCTGCTGCGACGGAGGTAAAGAAAAGATTTAAACCCGCAGGGCGGGCAGATGGACATGGGAGCGGAAGGGCAGGGAGAGGAGAATCGCTGGACATTGGAGGGGAGGGGCAGGGGCCCAGGGAGGAGAGGAAATTGCAGACATGGAGGGGGCCAGGGGAGAGAGGAGAATGCTGTATATGGATGGATAGATGATGCAGGGCAGGGGAGAGGAGAGGAGAGTTGCTGGGCATGGGTGGATGGAGGGGAGGGCAGGGGAGAGGGAGAGTTGCTGGACATAGGGATGGAGGGGAGGGGAGAGGAAAGTTGCTGGACATGGGTGGATGGAGGGGAGGGGAGAGGAGAGTTGCTGGACATGGGTGGATGGAGGGGAGGGGAGAGTTGCTGGACATGGGTGAATGGAGGGGACGGGAGAGGAGAGTTGCTGGACATGGGTGGATGAAGGAGAGGGCAGGGGAGAGAGGAGGGTTGCTGGACATGGATGGATGAAGGGAAGGAAGGAGAAATTCTGGATATGGATGGAGGGGAGGGAAGGAGATGCACATGGATGGAAGGGAAGGGAAAGAGAAGAAATGCTGGACATGGATGGAGGGTAGGGAAGAGAGAGGAAGTGAGATGAACATGAATAGAGGGGGAGAGGAGAAATGTGGATATGGATGGATAGATGGATGCAGGGCAGGGGAGGAGAGGAGAGTTGCTGGGCATGGGGATGGAGGGGAGGGCAGGGAGAGGAGAGTTGCTGGACATAGGTGGATGGAGGGGAGGGGAGAGGAAAGTTGCTGGACATGGGGGATGGAGGGGAGGGGAGAGGAAATTTTGCGGACATGGGTGGATGGAGGGGAGGGGGCGAGTTTGCTGGACATGGTGTGAAATGTGAAGGGGACGGGAGATGGAGAGTTGCTGGGACATGGGTGGATGAAGGAGAGGGCAGGGGAGAAGAGGGGTTTGCTGGACATGGATGGGATGAAGGGGAGGGAAAGAGAAATTCTGGATAGGGGGGATGAAGGGGAGGGAAGACAGGAAGGAGATGCACATGGATGGAAGGGAAGGGAAAGAGAAGAAATGCTGGACATGGATGGAGGATAGGGAAGAGAGAGGAAGTGAGATGAACATGAATAGAGGGGAGAGAGGAGAAATGCTGGACATGGATGGAGGAGAGGGAAGAGAGAGGAAGTGAGATGAACATGAATGGAGGGGAGAGAGGAGAAATGCTGGACATGGATGGAGGTGGGGAGAGGAAAAATGCTGGACATGGATGGAGGGGAGGAAGCGAGAGGAAGGAGATGAGATGAGGGAAAAGGAAGAGAGGAGAAAAACTGCACATGGATGGAGAAAATAGGCAGAAGCTGGATCCACTGGACAGTCAAGTCTGCAGAGGACCCAGCTTTTACTTATGGATGTAGGGCAAGAAATGAAGAAGAAAGGAGGAAAGTAAAGAAATAAATGGAAATGAAGCCCTAGAAACAGAGTTAAGAGGACAGATAAAGAGCAGCAGAATCAGATTCTGGGCCAGCATGATCAGAAAAACAAAGTCACCAGACACAAGGTAAAAAAAAAAAAATCATTTTATTTTCATTTTAGTGTTTGGAATATGTCCATTTTGAGATTTACATCTACTATCATATTTGCAACGTATAGCAATGTGGTTCTTTCTGTTTTTCTGGTATTGTGCTGCATGCAGAGTCTAACTCTTAGATTTCAGGTTAATTTTTGAAGAATTTGAAGAGGGGCTATTTGTTCTGCATGGTGACTACAAGGCCAAGTGTCTGACTAGGTATCTGTGAGGCGTAGACTAGTGGTTAGTGCATGGACTTTGATCCTGGGGAACTGAGTTCCATTCCCACTGCAGCTCCCTGTGACTCTGGGCAAGTCATTTAAACCCTGCATTGCCCCGGTACAAAACAAGTACCTGAATATATGTAAAACCACTTTGAATGTAGTTGCAAAAACCTCAGAAAGGCAGTATATCAAGTCCCATTTCCCTTTCCCCTTTGTTAGGTTCTGAGATTTTGATAACACATTGTTTTTCAGAGTTGGCAAGACTGTCTGTTTTTCTAATTCCTAGGTCTGTATGTTAATTGGTTTGTGTCATTTGGGTATACTGCAGAGATCTTTTTTTTTCCTGGTAAAGGGCTTCTAAAACAGACATCATATTATGAGAATCAGGTGCCCAACGTAAAAGTTTATATTTATTTACTTATTTATGGATTTTATCCCACATTAAACATGAATTAGATTGGAACCTGGGAGCATTTAATTTTTTTTTTCCAGGCGAGAGTAATCCATTGCCCCCCTCCCCAGGCTCTCTCCCCGGCTATAGACAGCTCTGCAATTTGGGGGGGGGGGGGGGGGGGGGAGGCGCAAAGGTGGACCGGGGAGAGAGGCCTGTTAAACATTTTCCAGCACACCACTGAACTTGGTACTGTGGGAAGAGCACTAACACAGAGGATAAATGATTTGATGATAAAATCTTACCTTAACACCAGCAGAACCATCACGTCCAGGAGGACCATCAGAACCAGGGTTACCCTGTAAAAGATTTTAAGTCACAAATAAGGTCTTTTTAAACAAAGAAAACATGTAGCAATTTACGGACCATCTATTCAGTACATTCTACAATGATTTATAAGGAGGAGTAAGACAGAGCCCTACTTATCCCTGTCCTTAGTGTACGTTATCTCAGAGATTGTTTCAGTATCTGAAGGCCTGAGGGTGAATGTATGCTGCAGAGGTACCACCTACCCTTGGTATCCTGTGATATATTAGGTAGCTTCATCTATTTGGACAACCACGGGTAGAGATATGGAGATTTGATGGTATCATGTACTAGTATGAAAATCCCTAGTATTGGAGGAATTCTGTCCTTTTGCTCCTTCTCTGCCAACCATCCAGAAGGGTCAAGTCTCAAGCAGGATGAGTGCCTGAATCCCGAGAAGCTAGATCCCTGAGCACCAATGAGGCCTAGTGTGGCCATTGGCCAGTAGCTACTGGTGTGAAGAAGAAATAGTTTGGGAAAAAGAGTTATTCTAGCTTAGATAACATTCTTAAATAGGGTCAGCAATCAAGATCCAGAAAGCCTGGGTTATCAGGACAGTGACCCTGGCCACCCTGGCCAGTCAAGGTGACTGCAGGACTTAATATTTTAAGACCTTCCTGCTGGCTCAGATAGCTAATGAAAAAAAAATGAGAAAAAAACAATCAAAATTGCCAATAAAAAAGCTTTTAGTTTTTTACACAGTTGCATATAACCAGCTTCAGATTGAACAGATAAAGGAAGCACATTCCAGATTGTAATGGCTCGGAAAGAGAACATAGCCTCAAATGACGTTTGAAACGAACACCGTTAAATGCAGGAAGTTTTAATATGAACTTTTCTCATAATCTTGAAGAAAAAAGAAAAAGATTTTTAAAAACCCATAAAATTAACAACTCAGAGGTATTACCATATAACACATGGAAAATCATACAGATTTTAAAATAATATATGCCCTTAAAGAAATCCAATGTAATTTCTAGCATATTGAGAAACACCGTGATACTTTTTCAGGCGAAAAACCAGATGTACTGCTGTGTTTTGAATCATCTGTAATTTATTTAAAAGTTTAGCACTCAGCCCCAAGTAGATAGAATTGCAATAGTCCAAATAGGACAAGACCAACATTTGGACCAATACATTGAAAGTTTCAGCCCTGTTTGGCTGATTCAATATAATTCAGCAGAGCACTGAATAGGAGCAACAACAACAATCAACACTGTGATGAAAATTAAGCTCTGTAAACTGCAGTCCTGTCACTATAATCTATGGACAATGACTACAAAAACTGGACAAAAACGAAATGTATTCCATCAGCAATACCTACAAAGAATTCTTGGTGTCACTTATCATGACCACACTGCTAATGAGATCCTGAGAAAAGTGATCAATGGAGTCTTCAAGATACTGTAGCTGAAGGAAGAGTCCTGCAAGATGGACATATTCTAAGGCTGTTTAATTATTTGCATCCCAAAATTGCAATGAAATGGACACTTAACATGTGGGAAGAGAAAGAAAGGAAGACCAAAAAAAAAAAGAACTTTTAAAGAAGATCTTCAGTACCTTGATACCAACTAGGAAAATACGGAAACTGCTGTGGCTAATCAAACACACTGGACTGCACCTCCTGCTCAATGTACCTAGGTGCACAGGCGGACCTAAGTTTAAGGAAAGAATATAAGGACAATTTTGTGTAGGGTGTGTAGACAGGATTTGCAATATCCACACCAGGACATGCACAGTCTCTTGGGTATTTTACAAAAAGCTCATCTAAGGCTTCTAAAATTAATGTCTTTGTTTTTATTCAGCAAAAATCATGCTTCGTTAGCGTGCTTAAAGACTGATCCAGTGAGGAGAGAAAAAAATGTGTCCACAGTCCTCAATTCTCCCTCTCTCTCCATCCAAAACAATCCCAAGAGTAAGAGGAAAATCACCTGTATTTAACCCTCTGGAAAGAAGCTTAGTTCCTTACAGATGTGTACATATTGCTTTGCTCTTTTAACCTGAACTTTTATCCTCAGTTTCTTTTTGGGCATACTTGAACTGAAAATTGCTTTTAATTAAGCAATAGAAAACAATTACAACAATAAAAAAAAAACTGGAAAGGAGACCCTGGAACAAGGATTCATAGGATAAGGGAGAAAGAGGGTAGACTCAGAAGTAATCTAAGGAAACTTTTCTTTACAGCAAGAGTGGTGGGTCTGAGGGAGAGGAAAGGATTGTAGAACTGAACAATTGGTATGTAGAGAATGACATAGGGACGGGGACCCATGGTAACAGCAGGGATGGGGACAGAGCCCATGGTGATGGAGGCAAATTTTGTCTACTTTGAAGTCTGTTAATGAACTAGACTGTTATTTATGTTTGAGTAAAGCAATATTTTGATTTTTTGGAAAAACAAGCAAACGTGCTGGCCACACTAGCAAAATTTGAATGGGGGATCCTGTACATTCCTGCTACCAGCACATCTTCTATTGCAGGAAGGACTGTGGAAGACAGGAGAGCTAGACTGAATCCTGAGACTGTTGATTACTTATTCATCCACAGATTAAATAAATCATCAATGCTTCATAGGGCATATTTCTCCCCTGCTAGGGAATACAGAACAGGTTTGTATTTTGTACCCCTGGACAATTTAACAGGGTGGATTAGGATTCCTTAGGGTAGTAGAAGTCAGCTATTGTTGGGGTTGGAAGGCTAGAGGGTGGTGGGTGGGTAGGTTATTATAGTTGTTCGTTGTTATTATTGTTTTCTATTTGTGACCCTAATTCTTACAGACCCAGACGCTACCAATTCCGGACCTGGATCCCATTGTGATTAGGCGAACGATCTCGCCTGAAAACGGGATAGTGAGAGGTCCAAACCCAAACCCAAGAACATCCTGAATTCCCAATTGAGCCGAAAGAGGGTTGCCCAGTGAATCAGCTGTTGACAGCGGCCTCCAATCACTGCCCAATTCTCAACGCCGTGGAACCTGTACCTGGGCTCCTCATATTGATTCAGGTACACGTGGACGTCTATGATTGCGCTGTTGAGCGGCCCGGCCCGACGAACACCTGATTTTTTACCCACCTATATCGTCTCTCATAGTCGATAGAGCGATCAGTAAGACTGAAGCGGAAACACAGGCAGAGAGTCTATTTGTAGTGTTTTAGGCAGCAAAGACCTTGATCGCTGCATCTCGATCAAAGAAAAAAAAACGATTCTGAGGCGACCCTGGAATTGGCTGGCCGACCGAGTAGTTCAGATTCCTAGTACAGCGCCCAAGGCCACGGATTACAGTGGTTGGGGGCCCTTCATGCCTGTTGTGCGGGTCTTAGTCTGTACCCGACTTCTGAGACATCAGCTGACATTTTATAGAACTTGAAGGTTCTGAGACCCGATTCCAGTCTACTGGTACTTCAGTCCCTCCGGATGACCAATGTTCTCTCTCCAGTCCAACAATCGACCATCAGGGAGCTTATGAGCCAACATCATCGGTAGATAAGCACACTTATCTAAGGGAAGCTGCATTGGCCGCATTCCTGTTCCAGCCTGTGCCCTCTGGTCAGCCTGCTTCATCTGTTCCAGCCTGCATCCTCTGCTCAACCTGCATCATCTGTTCCAGACTGCTTTATCTGCTCCAGCCTGCATCCCTATTCCAACCCCCGTCGCTATCCCAGCCTGCGTTCTCTGCACAGCCTGCATCATCTGTTCCAACCTGCTTCATCTGCGCCAGCTTGCATCCCTGTTCTAGCCCACGTCCCTACCCCAGCCTGCATTCTCTGCTCAACCTACTTCATCTGTTCCAGCCTGCATCCTTGTTCCAGCCTGCGTCATCTGCTCAGCCTACATCATCTGTTCCAGCCTGCATCCCTGTTCCAGCCTGCGTCCTTAGCTCAGCCTGCATCCCTGTTCCAGCCTGCGTCACCTGCTCAGCCTGCATCATCTGTTCCAGCCTGCGTCCTTTGCTCAGCCTGCATCATCTGCTCCTGCCTGCATCACCTGCTCCAGCCCACATCCCTATTCCAGCCTGCATCCTCTGCTCACCCTGCATCATTTGTTCCAGCCTGCATCCTCTCCTCCAGCCTCCATCACCTGCTCCCACCTGCATCATCTTCTGTTCCAGCCTGCATCACCTGCCACAGCCTGCATCATCTGCTCCAGCCTCCATCCTCTCCTCCAGCCTGCATCATCTGCTCATCTGCCCTGCTGCCCCTTGCCACACCTTTTCATGACTGTTACTTAGCACTTGGGACTGCCTGAGTCACTACATATGGCTCCACTTTCCAATCTCATCTCTATTCCTCTCCTCCCTCCCTCTTCTCTGCCCTTCTCATGCGCCCTATGGAATGCCCGCTCCATCTGCAACAAACTTTCTTATATCCATGACCTTTTTCTCTCTCGTAGCCTCCATCTGCTCACCATAACTGAGACTTGGCTCTGCCCTGAAGACTCTGCTTCAGTCGCAGCCCTGTGCCATGGTGGTTATCTCTTCTCCCATACTCCTCGCACTATTGGCCGCGGTGGTGGTGTTGGTCTATTACTCTCGTCCTCTTCCAAATTTCAATCTCTTCTGCCACCTCAGTCTCTCAGTTTCTCTTCTTTTGAAATCCACTCCGTCCACCTATTCACTCCTTTGCCTCTTCGAATAGCAGTTATTTATCGTCCCCCTGATAAATCCCTTTCATCCTTTCTCAGCGACTTTGATGCTTGGCTTTCCTTCTTTCATGATCCTTCCTCCCCCTCCCTCATCCTTGGCGACTTTAACATTCATGCCAATGATCCCTCCAACTCTTAAGTCTCCCAGTTCCTCACCTTAACATCCTCCAATCTTAAACTTTGCTCCACTTCCCCTACCCACCAAAATGGTCACTTATCTTCTCCTATAACTGCTCTCCCTCCAATTCCCTTACCTCAAATCTTCCCCTCTCTGACCATCTAATAACCTTCACTCTTAAACTTCCTCCTGCCCAATCATGTCCAATCTTAACCAATTTATCTAGAAATCTCCAGGCCATTGACCCTACTTTCCTCCTTTCCTGAGGTCACTGATGAAGAAACATCACATCTTCTCTCCTCCTCAAAACGAACTGTTTCTCTGATCCCATTCCTACCCACCTTCTTAACACTATCTCTCCTACTCTCACCCCTTTTATCTGTCATATCCTCAATCTCTCTCCACTGTGACCGTTCCTGATGCCTTCAAACATGCTGTGGTCACACCGCTCCTGAAGAAGCCTTCGCTTGACCCTACCTGTCCTTCCAACTATCGACCCATCTCCCTCTTCCCCTTCCTTTCCAAGTTACTTGAACGCGCCGTTCACCGCCGCTGTCTTGACTTTCTCTCATCTCATCCTGTTCTTGACCCACTCCAATCTGGTTTTCGCCCTCTTCATTCTACTGAAACTGCACTTGCAAAAGTTTCCAACGACCTGTTCCTAGCCAAATCCAAAGGTCTCTATTCTATCCTCATCCTTCTCGATCTATCCGCCGCTTTTGACACTGTTGATCACAGCCTACTTCTTGATACGCTGTCTTCATTTGGATTCTAGGGCTCTGTTCTTTCCTGGTTCTCCTCTTACCTCTCACATCACACCTTTAGTGTACACTCTGGTGGATCCTCTTCCACTTCTATCCCTCTACCAATCGGTGTACCTCAGGGCTCTGTTCTTGGTCCTCCATCTACACTTCTTTCCTTGGCTATCTGATATCATCTCATGGCTTTCAATGCCATCTCTATGCTGATGACTCCCAGATTTACCTCTCTACCCCAGAAATCTCAACTAGCATCCAGACCAAGGTTTCAGTCTGCCTATCTGATATAGCTGCCTGGATGTCCCAACGCCATCTAAAACTTAACATGGCCAAAACCGAGCTTCTCATCTTTCCCCCTAAACCTACCTCTCCTCTCCCCCTCTTTCTCTATTTCTGTGGATGGCACTCTCATTCTCCCTGTCTCATCAGCTCGTAACCTTGGGGTCATCTTTGACTCCTCTCTCTCAGTCTCTGCTCATATTCAACAGATTGCAAAAACCTGTTGTTTCTTTCTCTATAACATTAGCAAAATCCATCCCTTCATCTCTGAGCACTCTACTAGAACCCTTGTCCACACTCCTATCTCCTCTCGTCTTGATTATTGTAACCTGCTTCTCACCGGCCTCCATCTTGGCCATCTCTCTCCTCTTCAATCAGTCCAAAACTCTGCTGCGTGACTCATTTTCCGCCAAAGTCGCTATGCTCACATTAGCCCCCTCCTTAAATCACTTCATTGGCTCCCCCTCCTTAAATCACTTCATTGGCTCCCTATCCATTTCTGTATTCAGTTCAAGCTTCTCTTATTGACCTATAAGTGTATTCACTCTGCCACTCCCCAGTACCTCTCCACTCTTGTCTCTCCCTACGCCCCCCCTCGGGTACTCCATTCTGTAGATAAATCTCTCTTATCCGTCCCCTTCTCCTCTACTGCTAATGCTAGACTCCGTTCCTTTTGTCTTGCTGCACCTCACGCCTGGAATAGACTTCCCGAGCCTGTGCGTCTAGCCCCGTCTTTGGCCGTTTTCAAGTCCAAACTTAAAGCCCACCTCTTTACCACTGCTTTTGACTCCTAACCACTACTCACTTGCCCTGTCCTTTAACCTCTCCTATTTATTCCCTTACCCTTAATTGTTCTGTCTGTTTACCTGTCTTATCTAGATTGTAAGCTCTTTGAGCAGGGACTGTCTCTTTTTGTGTATGGTGTACAGCGCTGCGGATGCCTCGTAGCACTATAGAAATGATAAATAGTAGTAGTAGTAGTAGTAGTGATTTATAAACAGCTGAACAGCATATTGTTCCTTTTTATACTTTAACAAAAGATTAAAATATAACATCATAAATGTTCGAGGCTTCTACAGATGAGGACAGAGCCCACAGGGATGGGGCAAGGACAGGGACATAACCTGCGTGGATGGAGCGGGGACACAGGCAGGGACCACGGGAGGACAGGACAGGGACAGAACCTGCAGGGATGGAGACAGAACCCACTGGAACGGGGTGGGGATGGGGACAAACTTTGTCCCTGTGCCATTCTCTATTGGTATGGATAGGCAGAACGTATAGGCAAGTGGACTTTTTCTACCACTATATCCTGTATTTCTTTTTTTTTTAATTTGAAAAGAGGTCTTTTATTGTCAAAATGTCAAGTAAAACAACAAGCATCAAAAACAACATAAGGCAGAAATCACACAAAGGCAACCGCATTACAATTCAAAAACCTTAAAACCTCCCATGTTTTATTTGAAAGTAAATACCCAGAAAACAACAAAACAAAAAGGTGTGGGGGGGGGGGGGGGGTGAGCCAGGGCTACATGTGGATTTGTAAAGGACACAAAAGGATAAAACCTGGCCATGTTTTGTATTTCTAAATTTAGTTTTGGTTGTGCATGTGCACATCTGAGTTCTGATCCAGAATGCTCAGGGAGAAGTAGCCCAGCACCAAGGGCAATGCGTTGAAACATGTCAAGGAATCCACCCTCAAATCAGTCCATGGCAACATATCTGTTAACACAAGGTATAGCCAAAGCACACTTGGGACAAAGCCATTTAACCTCAGTATGATGGGTGAGTCATGACACTGAACGTAAGTAGCTATTCGAAAATGTGCTTGTTGTGAGCAACAGACAAAGTTCCAAAACAAGTCTCAGAAGAAAAACCCTTGAAATGAACTATGTGACTGAGGCAGAAACTTGTTTCTGATTGTATAACGCTGAGCCTGTTGTTCTTGCCATCTTGTGACCAATATGCTTCATCAGCAAAGTGTGTTTATTTGATTTGATAACTACGTCACCCAATGCCAAGGGCATCCACTGAGATAATCAGAGAATCAAAGCTGGAATCAATTCATGCCACCATCTCACCCAATGTCATAGATATCACCTGAGATACCCAGGAAATTAAAGCTGATATCAATGTGGAGGCAGAACTCATAGTCCCCAGGGAGGGAGGGAGGAAATTCCAGCCATAGCAACATCTAGTGGCTAGACTCAGGGTGAATATGTAATGAGTTTAGATTCAAATCCTGCTGCTGCTGCTGCTTCTTCTTGTGATTTTGGACAAGTCACTTAATCTTCCTTCTGATACAAGCCTAGACTGTGAGTCCTGCAAGGATAGGGAAATGTACCTGAATGTAATTCACCTTGAGCTACTACAGAAAAGGGTGTGAGCCAGGGGCGTAGCTATGTGGGGCCACAGGGGCCTGGGCCCCTGTAGATTTACCCCTGGACCCCCCTGCCAACGACCCTCTCGACCCCCCCTCCCGCCACCAACAACCCTTCATCGCCAACCCGCCGTTGCCTACCTTTGCTGGCGGCAGACTCCAACCCCTGCCAGACGAGGTCCTCTTCTTCCGAATCCCACGCAAGGCTTAGTTCTAGTCTGACGTCCTGCACGTTGTACGTGCAGGATGTCAGACTCACAGAAACAGAACAAAGACTTGCCCCCTCACCTTGGGATCTGGACCCCCCTCCCGCCAAAGTCTGGCTACGCCCCTGGAGTGAGCTAAATCCAAATATACTCAAATAAACAGCTGTGGTCTATGGCCTTTAGTCGGGGACCGTTACTGTGCTGGCAGGGTTAGATGTGAAGCATGCAAGAAAATGTTAGACTATGTCATGGGCAAAATCCCTGGGTAGCTGTGAATATAGGTCTGTGGTGTTGTATCAACCAATTAGATCAAATGCCTCAAAGCAACCCAAGGTAATGCCTCTCTGAGTGAGCCGTTTTCAGGACTTTTGAAAAAAATGATAAAATAGTTCAACATCAACAAGAAAAGACTTAACAAAAATATATCATAAACCTATCATATTATAAGTCTTATAATTATGGGGTAGATATTTAACTGGCAACGGCGGCAAGGAGTTTTTTAGTCATCACTGGCATTATTCCTGGGTATTCAATCCTGGGCCAAGTGCAGGAACCGGCACTGAATATTCAATTTTATGCAGCCAGCTATATCTTATGCAGTTAATAGTGCGATATTCAGTACTTAAGTGCTTCAGCAAAACCGCGTTAAGGGGCCCTTTTACTATGCAGCAGTAAGCCTACTGCAGGCTTACTGTGCGTGCCAATCCAGAACTACCGCCGGGCTACCACAGTGGCGGTAAGGGCTCCCCATGAAATGGCCATGGCATAAGTGGTTCACTTACGGCATGGCTATTTCTTTTTCCTAAAGATGGACAGCCTTTTACCTGCTGCGGAAAAAAGGGGCCTCAGCGCGAATCCAAACCACGCTCTGACGCTAGTACAGACCCCCTTTTACCGCAGCTTAGTAAAAGGAGCAATAAGATATAACTGACTTTTATGTGGTTCAATTTTACTGCCTAACTTACGTGGTTAAATGCTGAACATTGACACTTAAGTGCTGATTCTGCCCCCAGACTGCTCACAAATAGCCAACTTTCACTTTAACAGTCTGTGGTGATATTCAGCGGCACCAACTGGTTACTGAATATCAGCAGATAGCCTCGCACTAGTGATTTAACCGGCGAAGAGCCATTCCTGGCTAGTTAAATCGCTTTGAATCAGGGGCGTAGCCAGACAGCCAATGACCTGCGTCCAAAATAGATGGGCATGGAATTCAGCATGTCCTGGTCCCCCTCCTCTCTGCATTCTGCCTCTCCCCTACCCTCAAACACAAAATATTAAATACCTGAGCTGGTGGGGATCCCCAAACTGCACCAGCTGAAGATTTTCTCCTCCTCGTGCAGCCAGTGTTCTTCCAAACAGCAGCTGGCAGCACTTGACTTGAGCTGACGCCACTGCCAGTAGTCCGTACATGCTCAGTGCTTCTGCATGAGTGAAAACTGAGCATATGCAGCAGGACTGACGTGTGGTGCCAGCTGCCGTTTGGAAGAGCATCGGCTGCCTGAGGAGGAGGAAATCTTTAACTGGTGGGTTTGGGGGATTACCACCAGCCACAGCAAAAATGCCACAATTTTGGGTGGGCCAGAGTCCAAATTGGGTGGGCCACAGCCCACCCATGCCCACCTGTAGCTACGCCACTGCACTGAGTATCAACCCCTGTACTGCTTTGTCACCTTCTGATCACCCATCCATCTCTCCATGTTTCCCAACTTCCCCACCCCTATCTTTCCCTTTGTCATTTATCTTTTACTCATAGTCCTGACCTAAGGAAGGTGTTTTTGGATTTCAAAAGCTGGTCAAAAATGTATTAAGTTAGTCTAATAAAAACAACTTCATTTTCTATTATCCCACTATTTTCAGTATTCTGAAGATCAGCTGGAAGGATATGATCTCAAATGAAAGAGATCAAGCACAGCGAGGGTGACAAAGGAAAGAGCAACAGATGATATCCAAACAATTGCCTTTATTGTAACATCCAAGACTCGACATGAGTTGTGTTTCAGTCTAAAAAGGCCTTCCTCAGGAGTCTTCTGTTGGATGTATGATGATACTTAGCTAGGCTTAATGAGATACACATGATGTCTGATATCTTGCTGCTTCCTTCCGAAAAAAAGTTGAATGAACGCTTGGACTCTCCGGAGAAGAAAGCAGCAAGATATCAGACATCACGTGTATTTATTTATTTATTTATATCCCACACTTTCCCACCTATGGGCAGGCTCAATGTGGCTTACATTAGTTCAAAAGGGCTATCATCATAACTCATTAAGCCTAGCTAAGTATCATCATACATCCAACAGAAGGCTCCTGAGGAAGGCCATTTTAGGCCAAAACACGGCTCATGTCGAGTCTCGGATGTTACAATAAAGGCAATTGTTTGAACATCATCTGCTGCTCTTTCCTTTGTCACCCTCGCTGTGCTTGATCTGTTTGCGTGATTGAAATGTTTACTGTTCTTTTGTCTTTTTGCCACCTCAAATTAAAGGGTACATGAGATGGTGGGAAGTGGAAGATTCCTGATAGAAGACCTGGTCACAAGGAAAATTAGGGGGCTCTTACTGCAGGACACACTCAGGCATCCTGCAGTAGTTTTGGGATAGGCATGCACCAATCCTGCGTGTTTGGAGGAGGAGAGTAGACTTGCCTTGTGCTAATCAGGTAGTGCAGGTAAATTGCCATGTGCTGCCCGATTAGTGTGGGATTAGCACGGGAGGCCATACTGCCTAGTAAATAGGTAGCAGTAACGAGCTCACACACTAATGACCTTACGCATGGCCATTAATGGAAAAATAGCATAGGCCACTTTTTAGTATAGCTTTAAACATTTCTTGATTAGCTTTCGAAGGTTGCCCTTCTTCGTCAGATCGGAAATAAGCAAATGTTGGTAGATGACAGTATATATGAGTGAAACATCAAAGCATTTCAGTGACAGTCTAACAGGATGGGGGTGGATAGATGAGAGACAGGGAGATATGCATGGAGGCAGGAGGGTGCCAGTGCAATACAATTTTCAAAGCAATACAATTTTATGCTTTATAATGGGCTAGAAAACCCAGATCTTTGTTAAGTCTTGTCTGGTGGGTGTCAAAATATTTAATCATTCTGACTTCAAAGGTCTTACGTTCCTGTATTGTTTTAAAGTTCCCTTTCAGGATCCTTACCATAAAACCCTGTCTCTCACCTATCCACCCCCATCCTGTTAGACTGTCACTAAATGCTTTGATGTTTCACTCATATATACTGTCATTGCTTTGAAAATTGTCACCCTCCTGTCTCCATGCAGATCTCCCTGTCTCTCACCTATCCACCCCGATCCTGTTAGACTGTCACTGAAATGCTTTGATGTTTCACCCATATATACTTTCATCTACCAACATTTGCTTATTTTCGATCTGACGAAGAAGGGCAACCTTCGAAAGCTAATCAAGAAATGTATTAAGTTATGTCCAATAAAAAAACCTATCCAATGGAAAACGCGAGGTATAATCTATATTCTCCAGATTCTAACGCGAGAAGGAAAACTGCAATCGTTTCAGAAGTTGCAGGATCGTGGTCTGCTCCGCCCCAAAGATTATTTTCATTATTGGCAATTATTGCACTATACGAAGAGTTTGTCTTGGGAGGCCTTGGCGGAGGACGTGCAGGAGGAATTACCAATGGCATTCTCGTTGGGATCACAACAAAAAGTTCCATTGAGGTTCCACCTCCGACATATCAAAGACACAGCTGCAGAGCCAGATTTTAACAAATATGCTGAGGCCTGGAGCAGAGACCTGGAGGTAGTCATTTCAGCCGGACTGCTCAAAGAACATGTGTTGGCCCTTAACAGAGTGTCACCTTTAACAGACTACTGGGAATTACAATACCGTTTTGTGTTTCGGATGCATATGCCGCCTCGACGGGCGTTTCATGTGGGGGTTTCCCCTGATGGGGCATGCCCCAAGTGTCATTTTGTTGGAGCGACTTTGGGGCATATGTATTGGACTTGCCCGGTAGTGAAGAATTTCTGGATGGCCTTACTAAAACAGGTTTCAACCTTGTGGAGAACTAGATGGTCACACTCTCCGATGCTGTTATTCGGGAAGCCTTGTCTACAGGCTCCCCGGCCAAGAGGGCTTATTTTATTTGTTCAGCGAGCCATACTGATTGCAAAAAAGACTATTTTAGTGGACTGGTTATCCTCAAGAGGCCCCTCACTCCAGAACTGGCGAATGCGGATGGTGCAACTATTACGTGTTGAGAGAATGATGATAAAAGATGGAAACCCGATGGAGTTGGATAAATTCTGTTTGAGATGGGGCCCGTTTTTAGACTCTATGCCCCCAATAGCTAAGAGTACCCTCTTGAACATTTGACTGGCTCACGGAGCTCCGGACATTCATTCCCAGATTGCTTACTGAGACACAGGGAGGGGAGGGTGGGATTGAGTCGATAATGATGTACCGACTTGGGGGGTCCTGGGGGGACATCTGAGTCCAGTCCCCCGGGGACTACCCCATTCGGGACTTTGCCTTTCGGCATTAAGCTTGGACACTCAAGGGAGGGAAGGGAGAAAACTAAAAATTGGTGATGATGTTTGGTGATAGTATAACTGTGAAGTAATTATGTTATTGTCAAGTCTGCTACTTACCTGTTGGTGTGGACTACTTTTGTGTGTCATCAATAAAAATGATTGAATATAAAAAAACCTATCATCTTATTTTCTTCTCCATGTTTTATTTTATTTCTATTGATTACCTTTAAAAGTGGACTAACATGGCTACCACACCTCTCTACTAGTATAGCTTTGTAAAAGTGCCCATAGATTTGCTAGTCATGCTCACAGGTCTGAAAATGTGGGCAATCTATGAAGAAAAGCTGAGCTCAGGGATAAATGGTGCACCAGTTTCACCAAACTTCATATTGAAGATGGCACTTCGTGATAAAGATAAGGCATACTTGAGGTAGGTCATACAGCAAGGCAGGAACTTAATATTTTTTTTGTTACATTTGTACCCCGCGCTTTCCCACTCATGGCAGGCTCAATGCAGCTTACATGGGGCAATGGAGGGTTAAGTGACTTGCCCAGAGTCACAAGGAGCTACCTCTGACTGAAGTGGGAATCAAACTCAGTTCCTGAGGACCAAAGTCCACCATCCTAACCACTAGGCCACTCCTCCTCTCACATCTGGACAATACATCTGCATAGATTACCCATTATAAATATCTTCTCACCTCGCGTCCGGGTTCACCAGATGGACCAGTCAAACCAGGTGGTCCAACAGGGCCAGGGGGACCACGCTCACCTGCAGATCCTGAAGTGCCTTGTTTCCCAGGCTCCCCCTAAAGATAATCAGAGACAAGCATTAAAATCTCAAGACACGAAAGCAAAAACATGCAGACCGTGATAGGTTTTATTGCAGGAGCATAAGAATTATCCAAAATCGATGAAGTACAGGAGCTTTGAGAGCAAAAGCCGACGTGACTAAAATTCAGAAAATTACAGGGACTTCCACTTGAATAATAACCAAAACAAGAAGGTATTTTCTATTGCTAAAAAGAATAGCCTAAGGCTATTAACATGAAGAAATCATTCTGTTTGCTGTGTGGAACTGGAAATTCTAGTAGAGAGACTCAGCATGACTGTAAGGATGGTAAGGACTGTGAGACTTGTCCGCCTGATATTCAAACGAAAATGGTGCTAAAACAGCACTTAGGTGGCTATCCGGCGATACTCAGCACCAGAAAATATCCAGGAATACAGCTGGTGGCAGATATAAAAACGCTGACCACCACACAGGCTGAATATTGGCCAAAGTGTGCCTGCGTTTAAAGACAATACATGAATGCAAGGCACAGTGTGCCTGTGTATAAGGATGATACAGGACAGTGCAGAAAGGTTGTTCATCTAGGCACCTCTAACTGTGAAAAAACAGGTTTGTAAAGCTTTCCTACAGATACAGTACTTACAGATGGGCCAGGAAGACCAGGAAAGCCTCTCTCACCACGTTGTCCTGGCAAACCCACAATACCACGCTGGCCTGCCAAACCTTGAGGACCTGGGGGCCCATCGGGACCCTGTAGGAAGCAAAAAGACAGAATATAAACAAACAAGCTTGGGCTGTGATGTGCAGGCCAGAGTTTTCAATCTGAATGTAACAGTATCAAAGAAATTCAATGACTTACTGGAAATGCTGACCAATTTTCAGCTTAGTACAGTAAAATATCAAATCTGTCTATTCTAAACTTCTTTTCTTTATATTTAACCGTCTGCTTGCAGGCTCTCCCTGTACCATACCATATTGGGCCTGGTGGTCAATCACAGGGAATGCTGGAGCCTCAGGATTAGCACAGAGGCACTGGAGTAACTCTTTCCCAATAATAGACAACTAGGTCATTCTAAAATCCTATTCTGTAACAGGGTGTCTGGTAGGAGCCTATTCTATAAAAGAACATAGGTGCCTAGTACGTTCCATTAACAATACTATCCTAACCAGATCCATAAGTACTTAAAATTTAGGCACAAGAACTTATGCCACCCATGGGCGGGGCATCCCGTATTATCGAAACAAGATGGGCGTCCATCTTTCGTTTCGATAATACAGTTGGGGACGCCCAAATCTCAACATTTAGGTTGACCTTAGAGATGGTCGACCTAAATGTTGAGATGGTCGACCTTAGAGATGGGCGACCTTGGTTTTTGCCCATAATAGAAACTGAGGACACCCATCTCAATCCAAGGCATTTGGTCATGGGAGGAGCCAGCATTCGTAGTGCACTGGTCCCCCTCACATGCCAGGACACCAACTGGGCACCCTAGGGGGCACTGCAGTGGACTTCACAAATTGCTCCCAGGTGCACAGCTCCCTTACCTTCGGTGCTCAGCCTCCAAAACCCATTCCCCACAACTGTACACCACTACCATAGCCCTAAGGGGTGAAGGGGGGCACCTACATGTGGGTACAGTGGGTTTATGGTGGGTTTTGAAGGGCTCACATTTAGCACCACAAGTGTAACAGGTGGGGTGGGATGGGCCTGGGTCCGCCTGCCTGAAGTGCACTGCACCCACTAAAAACTGCTCCAGGGACCTGCATACTGCTGTGATGGAGCTGGGCATGACATTTGAGGCTGGCATAGAGGCTGGCCAAAAATGTTTTTAAATTTTTTTTTTAGGGTGGGAGGGGGTTGGTGACCACTGAGGGAGTAAGGGGAGGTCATCCCCAATTTCCTCCGTTGGTCATCTGGTCAGTTCGGGCACCTTTTCAAGGCTTGGTCGTGAAAAAAAGGGACCAAGTAAAGTCGGCCAAATGCTCGTCAGGAATGCCCTTCTTTTTTCCATTATCGGCCGAGGACGCCCATCTCTTAACCACGCCCCGTCCCGCCTTCGCTACACTGCCGACATGCCCCTGTGAACTTTGGTCTCCCCTGCGACGGAAAGCAGTTGAGGATGCCCAAAATTGGCTTTTGATTATGCCGATTTGGGCGACCCTGAGAGAAGGACGCCCATTTCCCGATTTGTGTCGAAAGATGGGCGCCCTTCTCTTTCGATTATGCCCCTGATAGTGGTGTAAATGCTTGCACCTAAATATCAATGATGCACACATAATTTTCAGTATTCAGTAAGCTGTGTGCCTAAGCGGGACCCCACTCATGTGTATGCCTCCCTTGCAAATATACGCTATGTTGAGAGGGTATTTGCAGAATAGCGCTGAGGCCAAATTTTGGTATTTATGCACATATGTTCACACATATGTGCATTTGCCATTATTCTACACACGTAGGTAACATGCGCACAACTGTTACCGCCCATGTTATAGAATTGCTCCTTTACTGTATATTAATTCAAAGTGACCAATCCGCACAACAAAGTTTATTTAAATTCAGTGCAATTGATTTATGAGTTCTGGCTTTTCTGCGGGTGGATAGGGTTGTAGAGTTTGTTGGTTGGTATGAATGGCCAGACTGGGTAGGCCATTTACCGCCGGATTCTGTATAGGTCACCCAAAGTTGGATGTCCCAGATCCATGCATAAACTAACTAGCTAATTAGGTGATAAATCAATTTTTGGCATTAATTGGCAGTAATTAGGAGTTACAATCCAACCTGCCCTGTGTCCTATTCTATAAAATGTGTGCCTAATTTTCATGAACAAAAAAAAAGTAGGGAAGGTATGTAAGCTAACCAATTGACCAATGTAGTCCAGAGGTTTACTAACCTGTAGACTCAACACGGAACCATGTTTCAGCAACAAAATGCCTGCCTCAGGAGTTATCTGATATATATCTGTATATTATATAGTTCTTAATTCTTTAAAAAGCCCAAATACAGCTTTCGTGTGAACCAGAAACTGCCACACTGTTTTGGGATGTTCCTAGAATTTAGGCACAATGTTATGGATTACTGTTTGTGCACCTAACTGCTATTAGTTGGCACCTGTATTTACACCAGCTTTTGGTAGGCATAAATGCTGGTGCCCAAAGTAAAGTGCAAAATGCATGCAATTATGTATAAGTGTGCCTGAAAAGCAAGGTTACATGTATGTTTGTACCTGAAGAGTGAGAGTGCATGCATTTGCACAGGTGTATGTCTGAAAAGTGAGAGCATGCATACGTGTCTGAAGAGCCATAAGTGCACATGTGGATGATTGAACAACAAGAGTACATGCATGTGCTGATGTTTCTGTGTCTCTAGTGGGGACAGTCTTATATAAACAGAATTTCTCTTTGCTAATTTGGGCTGATACAATTATACCTGTGTGTAGGGTTACCATATGTTCGGTTTTACCTGAACACATCCTCTTTTTGAGGACACTGCGGGGCATCAGGGCAAGTTTTGTCAGCCTGCCTGTTTGTCCGGATTTGTGGACAAATGGACAGGCTGGCGGGTGGATGGGCAGGTGGGTCTCAGGGTGTCCTATCCTCCCCTCCCCTCCTTTACCTTATTATTGTGCCCTGGTGGTCTAGTGGCCTCTTCGGGGGGGAAATAAAAGAGCCCTCTCTTTCCTGCCCGGCGTGACTGCTGACCTGTCTCACTCCCAGCATCACTTCAAAATGGCTGCCGAGAGTTCAAGCAGTGGTCTCGCGAGACTTCAGCAAAAGTCTTGCAAGGTCACTGCTTGAACTCTCGGCAGCCATTTTGAAGCGGTGCCAGGAGCAAGCAAGACAGGTCAGTAGCCATGTCAAGCAAGAAAGAGGGGGCTTTTTCCTGCCCCGAAGAGGAAACTAGACAACCAGGGCATGAAAATAAGGTACAGGAGGGGTGGGGAGGGGTAGTGGATGGAGTCATGTGGGTGGAGGGAGGCTGGAAAAATGGGGGAAGAGAGAGGGAATCTGGCTTTCTTGGGGGGAGGGTCAAAGTGACAGGGGGTTAGGACGGGGTATGATGGGGCGGGGGTGTGAGAGGGACATGGTGGGGAGTGACAGGAGCAGGGCGGGTGATATTATGTGTCCTCTTTTTTCTTAGGGCAAATATGGTAACCCTACCTGTGTGCACACTAAGTAAGGGGGGGTCAGTCTGGGGAGTTTATCCAGCTAACTATTAAGTTACCTGGGCAAATTTCTTAAAAAATTTCCCAATACTGCTTCCACTTTGCCCACATCCTTTCAGAAGCACCAAAGAAAACTAAATATCATTTTCTTTTGCTTCTTCCATTTGTGAAGCTTTGTTGACATGTAAAACTTTGCAGTTTTATACATCTCTCATAAATCTCACTCTTTGTGGCAGTCCAGAGGCATTGGAGGAAGAAAATGACTTGTCCATCTTCTCTGGACTTCAGCCCACTACTGCAGGGCTGCCAAGATACCCAGTTCCAGAAGGAAAACTGTTTGGCCAGTCTTGATTTTGAACTTACATTCCAATTCGGTATGCTATTTGTAGTCCCTGATTCTACACACTGAAATCAGTGCCACTAAGACAGGGTTGTCAGAAATCCAGGACCAGCCTAAAATCTCCTTCCTGGAACTGGGTAACATGGCAGCTTTCCAACTCTAACCATTAAGCCACTCCATTCAAAGCATGTGGCCTAGTGTCCATGTTCACTCACAAACTATTACTGCCACCACACCACAACTAGGTTCTGCACTTTTCTCTGCTGTTTCTGGAGAGATGAAATGTGCAGGTGGGAGGCGCTGATGAGAGAAGAAGTAAATTGTGGGGGTCCTTGGTAAGAGGGCCCATAACTGTATGTTTGCCTAGGTCCCAATATAGTGTCAATTCAACCCTGGAGATACTCACAGCAGTACCATCATCTCCAGGTTCACCCTTCTCACCAGGGGGCCCTGCAGGTCCCTGCAAACCAGGGTCCCCAGAACGGCCAGGAGGACCAGCATCGCCACGAACCCCCTTGGGGCCATCTTTTCCAGCACCACCTGGTGGACCAGGTGGCCCAGGGTTTCCCTGCAAGAGAAGTATTAGGTTTAAAAAAAATAAACTGTCAGAAACAACCACAAGCTGTCTTTGTCAGGCTTTTAATCATGTATATTGCCACGAGACAACTCCATACCATCAAGGATGAGATGGTTTGCAGTTCCAATACTTCTAAGACAAGCAGGAATCACAAATCCTTATGTAATGGAGATAAAACCGGGATTGCCTCAGCCTGGCCCTTATGACATCTGGTCACCTTAATAATATCCCAATAACCACACACCTGTCTCCTACAGTGGGGCTAATATCAGTAATAGAATTTACTACAAGTACATCTTTCTGCTTTGTTTGATGAGCTAATGGTCCTACTTTCTTCCTTATAGGCTTTCTACTTCTAACATACATGAACAGGATTTACTGAGTTTTTACCTGTACAGCAAGCTTATTATTTATTATTATTTGTTACATTTGTATCCTCCAAAACGTTAACCTACTCCAATTAACAACAGCTGCTACGTCACTTTCGGGTGTGTCCTCTGGACAGGGGGTTTAAATGGTGACGCTGCAGCATGAGTTCTCTTGTTCACTTATGTTTTGCTGAATTGCTGGCACATTGGGTAAGCTGCATACAGTTTTCTTTATGGCAATAGGCTTTTTTGTTTTTCGTTTTTAGTTTTTATTGCATGATATAAATTTGGTTGTTGGTGTGTTTGGTTTTTAGGATTGGGCCATTACTTAACCGAGCAGCAGCTTGCAGTTGGGCGTCCTTCCCCTGATGAAGCTTGACCCGGCGAAACGGGACCGTTGGGGAGGCCCTCAGTTTAAGCTGCAACAAGCTTATATTGTGGCTGCTTTTTTGTATTACATTATATTTATATATGTACAGTTGTGTGTGAACACCAAGGAAGGAGGTTGGTAGGGACCTATGATTAAAATACGGTGACAATATATGTAATCTTATTAATTAAGATCAAGATTAAGTTGTTACCAGTCTGAGGTCCTCTCCTTCATTTATGATCAATTCATTTTCGTGCAATAGTATGATTTGATCCGCTATTTTTTGTTGGAATATTTTCAAATTGAGCGGAGCTTTTTTTCCCCATTGATTTTTGTTACTTACATTTGTATCCCACATTTTTCCACCTTTTAGCAGGCTCAATGTGGCTTACATATAACCGTTAACGGCGTTAGCTGATTCCGGTCTGAACAAATACATAGTATCAATGAATACAAAGTGATATTGTGGTAGAATGAGGTACATGTATGGTAGGTACAATTGGGGGGAACTTAGGGAGGGAAAGGGGGAAGAAGGGTCAGGTAATGTCCGTTACGGTCTTTGGTTACATTGGTGTCGCAAGTGTCCAGGTATTTTTATGTTGGGTTGGTGGGATATGCTCTTCTGAACAGGTCTGTCTTTAGTGCTTTCCGAAAATTTAGGTGGTCGATCGTGGTTTTTACTGCTTTTGGTAATGCGTTCCATAGTTGTGCGCTTAGGTAGGAAAAGCTGGATGCATAGGTGGATTTGTATTTGAGTCCTTTGCTGCTTGGGTAGTGGAGGTTTAGGTATGATTGTGCAGATTTTGTGGTGTTTCTGGTTGGCAGGTCGATAAGGTCTGCCATGTATCCCGGTGCCTCGCCGTAGATAATTTTATGGACAGTTGTGCAGATTTTGAAAGTGATACGTTCTTTGATTGGTAGCCAATGCAGTTTTTCTCGGAGTGGTTTGGCGCTGTCAAAACGTGTTTTTCCAAATACAAGCCTGGCTGCTGTGTTTTGCGCGGTCTGAAGTATCTTTATGATTTGTTCCTTGCATCCTGCATAGATTCCATTAAAGTAATCTGCGTGGCTTAGTACCATTGACTGTACCATGTTACAAAATATTTCCCTTGGAAAGAATGATTTCACACGTTTGAGTTTCCACATTGAGAAAAACATTTCCTTTGTGATGGAATTCGCTTGGGTCTCTAGTGATAGGTTACGGTCGATTGTTACTCCGAGAATTTTCAGACTGTCTGAGATAGGGAGGGTGTATCCTGGGGTGTTAATGTTTGTGGGCTTGTTTGTATTGGGATGAGATGATAAGACAGAGCAATTTTTCAGTATTGAGTTTTAGTTGGAATGCATTTGCCCATGAGTTCATGATGTTTAAGCTTAGCTTGATTTCGTTGGTGATTTCCACCAGATCATGTTTGAAGGGGATGCATAATGTGACGTCATCAGCGTAGATAAATGGGTTAAGGCCTTGGGTGGATAAGGTCTTGGCTAGTGGAGTCATCATGAGGTTAAAAAGGATTGGTGATAGTGGTGATCCTTGTGGTACTCCGCAGCCTGGTTTCTACGGTGACGATATGTTTGTTTTTGATTTCACTTGATATGTTCTTGTGGTTAGGAAACCCTTAATACAATTGAGAGTGCCACCACTGATTCCGAAGTAGTCTAGGAGTCTTAGCAATATGTTATGGTTAACCATGTCGAACGCACTTGACATGTCAAATTGGAGGAGGAGAATGTTCTTGTCTATTGCTATTTCCTGCTTGAATTTGTTTAGGAGAGTGAGTAGTACTGTTTCGGTGCTGTGTAGGGGTCGAAATCCTGATTGTGACTCATGTAGTATAGTGAATTTGTGTAACATAGTAACATAGTAGATGACGGCAGAAAAAGACCTGCACGGTCCATCCAGTCTGCCCAACAAGATAACTCATATTTGCTGCTTTTTGTGTATACCCTACTTTGATTTGTACCTGTGCTCTTCAGGGCACAGACCTTATAAGTCTGCCCCGCACTATCCCCGCCTCCCAACCACCAGCCCCACCTCCCAACCACCGGCTCTGGCACAGGCACAGACCGTATAAGTCTGCCCAGCACTATCCTCACCTCCCCAGCCCTGCCTCCCAACCCTGGCTCTGGCACAGACCGTACAAGTCTGCCCAGCCCTATCCCCGCCTCCCAACCACCAGCCCCGCCTCCCGATCTTGACCTACTGGTGACGTCAGCCGTGACCTCCTTTTAGTGGGAGATTCCTCCATGGTTTAGCACCTCAGCTACTACCTTCCTGGAGAGCTTTGGTTGTCTGCTGTTTCGTCCCGCTTTCGGTCTTTGACCACTGCCAGATCTGACACTGCCACCTGCCTCTGACCACTGCTGGATACTGACGCTGCCTCTTGCCTACCACCAGCCTCTGACCACTGCTGGATACTGACGCTGCCTCTTGCCTGCCCCTGACCACTGCTGGATACTGATGCTGCCTCTTGTCTGCTGCCTGCCTCCGATCACTGCTGGGTCCCAACATTGCCTCCCATTTGCTGTCTTCAGTAGCCCCTCCAAGACCCTTCTAGGAAGTCCTGCTGGCTGCCTAAACCCAGGGGCTTAACTGCTAGGGAACGGTGGCCACCACAGGTCTTCTAGATCAACACAAGGACTCACCGACTGTGAAACAGGATGGGCAAAAGGAGGCTCATTTTGACTGTTTCTCAAAGTGGAAAAAGAGAATCAGGACTGCACCCTCAGATTTGGGGGTCAGGAATAGCTTCCCAGAAAAGGGGGAAACTTTTGCCCAGGATTCTTGAAGCTCCACTCAGCAGATTAATTATGAGATCTTAGAAAAGCAATTATGGGATCCCACTTTTTAGGGCCCATAGTTTACATGAGCATTAATTGTAATGCTGCATTATATACATAGCGCTATAGAAATGCTAAGTAGTAGTAGTAGTTGGACTAGTGGAATTATTTCCCATTTTGTGTTTCCCTATGAGGATTCTTTTAGGTATTAGTGCATTTCAGTACACAGAATAATGGAAATCAGAAAATTTGATACTATGGTATTTCTTTTCCCTAATATGTTAACCCAGAATCTGATCTCATAATACACTGAAGGGACAAATCTATATCAGTGGCTATATACAGGAAGCTCTTTATGTTTGTGTTCCAGGTTTGGAAAATTAAGGTACATGTGCTCAATACTGAAATTGATAACTAGGATCATTGTAAAAGACTTCTCCAAATAGCTAATAATAGAAGAATGAACTTATATTAATTGAATGGTATACAAGACTTTGTGTTTGAGACCCAGCAATTTTCCTAAATTCTATAGCAGTATGTAGTCATTGAGTTGTTTGGTCACCAGTCCTTCCATTAGTTTGACTACTAATGGGATAGATGCTACTGGGTGGTGGTTGGTAATGTCATTTGTTTTTTTCTTGGTGTCTTTTGGTATTGGGATGAGCAGGATGTTGCCTTTTTCTTTAGGGTAGATACCCTGTTGAAGCATGAAATTTAAGTGGGATGTAAGATCTATTATGAAGTGGTGGGGGCAGATCGTATTAGGTAGCTGGGGAAGGTGTCCAGTTGACAATGGCTGTTGGAGTATTTTTTTATCACCTGGGTAACTGTGTCAGTGCTGAGGAGAGCAAAATTGGACCATATTCGGTCAGCAGGTTATTCATCAGGGGTTGGGTCTAGACCATTAATGAAGTTTTCTATGTCCATGTTGTTCTGAGGTAGGGTTTTGCGTAGGTTTACAATTTTTTCATTGAAATATTTAGCAAGGTTGTCTGCAGATGGAATGTCAGTGTTGGTTGAATGCTGCAAAAAGGTCTATTTCCAGGCTAGGCAACCTATGCAAATTAACCTGACTCTTGGATCCAACATAAGCAAATACATCTCATAAATTATCAACCTGCACATCTAAGATCAAAGTTCAGCATTTCCAATCTACAATTTCAGATTTCATTAAGTAGTATTGGACTCCACTACCCTATTCATAGCCTTGAGACATTAAAAAGGTAAAGGTAGTCCCCTGTGTGCAAGTATCAAGACACAAACAACTTATGGGGATTGCCACTTGCGTGATGATTTCTTGGCAAATTATTAGCAGGGTGGTTTGCCATTGCCTTCCTCATCCATCTTTATCCCTACCTCCTTCAACCCCTAGCTAAAGCCGGGCACTCATTTATTGAGAGAAAGTGAATGGATGGCTAAGTTACCCAAAGGCTGAAATTCCAGTATGGGATTTGAACTCAGGTTGTGGGTAGAGTAGGCAAGCAACCATACTGATTGTACCATGAGGCCTTGCAACAGGCTGAAATGTGAAAAAAAATCAAACTTACATTAGGACCAGGTGGACCGACTCTTCCCGCAGAACCAGGGAATCCAGTAGCTCCCTGTGTGAGAATGAGAAACAAAAGAATTTCAAGAAACTGCAAAGGACAGACATCACACAGCAATTATTAATTCACTTGGAGAGGCATTTTTGAAAGAAATGTCCAAGTTGTGATTTGGACATCTTTGTAAAATGTCCAAATCTGGGGGTGGGGAAAACTGTATTTTTTAAAAAAGATGGACGTCCATCTTTTGTTTCGAAAATACCGTCAAAGATGCCCAAATCCAAGGACATCCTTAAATTTGGACGTCCCTAGATTTGGCCGTCCATGGATTTGGACATCTTTGACTTTCGGCGATTTTCAAAACCAAAGACATTCAAATCAAAAACGTCCAAATGCTTAGGAGGAGCCAGCATTTCTAGTGCACTGGTCCCCCTCACACGGCAGGACACCAACCAGGCACTCTAGGGGGCATTGCAGTGGACTTCATAAAATGCTCCCAGGAGCATAGCTCCCTTACCTTGTGTGCTGAGCCCCTCAAAACCCACTCCCCACAACTGTACACCACTACAATAGCCCTTACGTGTGAAGGGGGCACCTATATGTGGGTACAGTGGGTTTATGGTGGGTTTTGGAGAGCTCGCTGTTTCCTCCACAAATGTAACAGGTAGGAGGGGGTATGGGTCTGGATCCGCCTGTCTGAAGTGCACTGCAGTACCCACTAAAACTGCTCCTGGGACCTTCATGCGCTGTCATGGGCCTGAGTATGACATCTTAGGCTGGCATAGAGGCTGGCAAGAAATATTTTTAAAGATGTTTTTTGAGGGTGGGAGGGGGTTAGTGACCACTGGGGGAGTAACGGGAGGTCATCCCCGAGTCCTTCCGGTGGTCAAATGGTCATTTTGGGCACCTTTTTGTGCCTTATTCGTAAAAGAAACACGTCCAGGTGAAAACATCCAGTGTTCATCATGGACGTCCTTGCTTTTTTCAATTATGGGTCAAAGACATCCAAGTGTTAGGCACACCCAAGTCCCGCCTTCACTACGCCTCTGACACGTCCCCTTGAAATTTGGACGTCCTTGCGAAGGACTTCAGTTGGAGATGTCCAAAATCGGATTTCAATTATACCGAGATGGACGTCCATGTTCTGATTTATGTCGAAAGATGGACGTCCTTCTCTTTCGAAAATGAGCCTGTTGGCAATACAATAGTTCTCTCATCCTTAAATTTTCAACTCCTGAAGTTTAAGATGTCCATATTCAAAAGCTTTGTCCACTAAACTTTTGAAGTAAGCCAAACACCACTTATTTAAAATGTATCCTCTTCTACCCCACCCTGCTTATTAGGTAGATTTTTTCCAGGCAACTTGTTGCTTAACGTAATGAAAACAGTGTTGGGGGGGGGGGGGGGGCAATCCTGGGGCACGGTTTCACTTTGACTTGGCAGTACAAAATATTATTGCTGTCATTCCAGATTTACTCAGGTCTCTTAGACTGGCCAAATGGCAGGCTTAAAGTTATCCTTGGTCTGGTTAACTTTAGACAAGAAGAAAAAGAAGAAAATTCCTCAGCGGGAACAAAGAATATCAAACAGCGAAGATGACGAATGATGCTAGGTCCAACACCAAGGTGTAAAAATAGACCTTTATTGATAGGCAGAATCAAGACTACACGAATCGGTTTTGGCTATAGGACCTTCCTCAGGAATCTCTATTAAAAAAACACTGTCTTGTTAAATGACAGCGTTGCTATGTTTGGAACAAATAGCGTCAATATTTAAAAAGCGTCACACGCTATTGGCAAAAAATACTCGTGCAGCTATTATACTAAATCGTTATATTACCGGTACATTGATTTGCAGATATTCTCCATGAGAATTTTTTTGACAATAGCGTGCAACACTTTCTTAATATTGACGCTATTTGTTCCAAACACAGCAATGCTGTCATTTAACAGGACAGTGGCAGTTTCATAGAGACTCCCGAGGAAGGCCCTATGGCCGAAACACGATTCATGTAGAGTCTTGATTCTGCCTATCAATAAAAGTCTATTTTTACACCTTGGTGTTAGATCTAGCATCATTCGTCACCTTCGCTGTGTCTGGTAAACTTTAGACCACATGTTCAGTTGTATGGATTCAGGCTGAATTACCATATAAAATTAATCAGATAAAACTGTCAGATTAACTTTACCTGCACTAGGCCAACTGACTGTCAGTCTCTCAGTAGACACTGCAGGAATGTTCTAGCACACTACTGGTGATAAGAACAGAGGTCCAGCCAGCAGCAGTCAATCTCCAATCCCTGTAGACACTAATCTGCTTCGGTTTTCATCATATCCTTAATATGCATGATTTGAATGTGAAGTACTTCATGTTATATGGAAATCTCTGTCATTCATATTGACTACATATATCTGGAAAAGCTTACTGCATATTGTCTATTGCTCAGATGAGCCACAGTCTGTTGCATGTCTTTGTGACATTGTGTAGGGGAAGACCAACATATTGCTTGGGTATGGGTAAAGCCCACAGAAGTCAAAGGATGCAACAATCAGGCATGGTAACACCCACTTATCAACCAATAAGTTGTCTTGACACAGCATAATAACACCCACTTATGGAAAACTTACCTGATAATTTTCTTTACATGAGTCCCAACAGATCAATCCAGAGACTTGTGAGTTATGTCCATCTACCAGCAGATGGAGATAGAAAGAAAGCCAGAGCTCTGCCTATATCCTCCTGTGCAGTAGCCTCACTTCCACTATTTCGATAACAAAACAGCAAAGATATAATAGAGAAAGAGGAAACCTCCTGCCTCCTAAAAGGATCAATCTAACAGGAACCATGCGAGGACACCTAAGGGAAGCAGGTAGAGTAGCTCACCCGCAGAAGGGCCTCTCTATCCACCTCCCTTCTTCCTTTTTTTTTTTTTTAGAACAGCGTCTGCAAACAACCCTCTGCTACAAACTGCAGAGGGAACCAACACCTATATACAACAGAAAAATCAGAGTGCTAAATCCCAATACCCTGGGTGGGCCTCTGGATTGATCTGTTGGGACTAATGGAAAAAAAATGATCAGGTAAGAACTAATTTTTCTTCCTTGTCATCCCACAGATTAATCCAGAGATTTGTTGGATGTAACAAAGCAGTCCTCAAGTATGGTGGGACCTGGTGATCCCTGCCGCAAGGACTGAGGCCCTGATGGTCGAATTGCTGCAGGCCAACATGTCCAACCTGTAATATCTCAGAAAGGTGTGGGCAGAAGCTCATATTGCTGCTCTGCAAATGTCATCAATAGAGAAAGACTGCAACTTCACAAAAGAAGTGGATTGCGCTCTAATGAGCCTTAAGACCCAACGGAGGAGACCTGCCCACCAACAAATACCCTGAGGAGATAGCCTCTTTCAGCCACCTTGCAATGGTAGCCTTAAAACAACTGGTCATCCTTCTTGTGGACCGCAAAGAGATGATCTGAACACCTGAATTCAATGGTGACCTCTAGGTACCTGACAAGTACCCTACAAACATCAAGGCCCCGAAGGGACTGATAGTCCTCCAGGTAATCCTTCTGGCGGAAGGAAGGCAGAAAAATTGGTCAATTCAAATGGAAGGCTGAAACCACCTTAGGCAAGAAAGAAGGAACTGTTCTGACTGTGAACCCTTTTCAGTAAAGCAGCGGAATGGATCCCGACACAAAAAGGCATGCAACTCCGAAGGTAATCACAACTAGAAAAACCACTTTTAGAGTGAGATCCTTGGGTGAGAAAGACCACCCAGGGGCTCAAACGGGGGTCTCTGGAGAGCCTTGAGAAAAGGTTAAGATTCCACGCTAGGCAAATGGCCCACCTGGGAGGATGCAAGTGATTGACCACACGAAAGAAGTGGACCACGTCTGACTGTGCAGCTAGTGATGACCTCTGAACCTGGCCACAAAAACAGGCCAGTGCCACCAACTGAACCTTCAGTGAACTTAAGGATAAGCCCTTCATTAAGACCATCCTGCAAGAAGGACAAAATATGAGTCAAGGAGGCCAACGCTGAAACAACACTTCTGGAAAAACACTAAGATTCAAAGGTCCTTCACACCCTCAATACGCTACAGAGGTAAACCCTGACTCGAAGCAAGGTAGCAATTACCTCCTTCACATAACCTTTCTTTCTTAATTTTGCCCTTTCAAGAGCCAGGCCATAAGACCAAAGAGGGAGGGATCCTCCATGAGCAATGGCCCCTGAGCCAGAAGACCCCGCTGAGATGGCAAACGAATGGGGTCATTGATGAGTAGCCTGACCAAGTCCGCATACCATGGTCTCCTGGGCCATTCTGATGCCACCAGAATTATTGGGCCCGATGCTGCGCAATCTACCTGAACATCCTGCCTATCATGGACCAAGGAAGGAAGATGCAAAGGACAGCATCAGCCGGCCAAGGCTGCAGAACGGCATCTATGGCCTCCTAGCCAACCTCCTTCCTTCTGCTGAAGAACTGGGAAGTCTTGGCATTGCTCTTTGTGGCCATAAGATCCAGCCCAGGAGTCCTGCAACAGGCTGAGATAATCCAAAAGGCCTCCAAGGAGAGTTCTCACTTCCCAGGATCAAGCAAGTTCCAGCTGAGGAAATCCACCTGAACATTCAGCTCCCCCACAATGTGTGCCACCAAGCGCAAGGTGAGGTGAGTTTCTACCTACTAACACAGAAGGCTTGCTTCCTGTGCTAAGGCAGCACTCTTATGCCCCCTTGTCTGTTGATGCAAGTCACTGCTGATGTGTTTGACACAAACCACTTGTCCCTGCACCAGGGACAAAAACGCCTGCAAGACATTCTGCACTGCCCTCTACTCCAGAAGGTTGATAGTCCATGACGCCTACACATGAGACCAAAGACCGTGGGCCACCTTGCTCAGACACTAGGCCCTCCCCACCCAGACTGACTGACATCTGTGGTTACTACCACCCAATCTGGCATTGCCAGGGAGGCTGCTATCCCCAAGTGCTGAATTTGGCCTGGGCAGTCCACAGCAGCCTGACCTGATAGTCAAAAATATAATTCCCCTAAAAGTACCCAATGCAACAATGATTTTACTACTGAGAGAAAAACATGTGATTTATACTAAATTGAGCCCGCCGATTCCAAATATGAACTCCGAATCTGCCTGACACGTCTAGATTTTAAGTTATACATGCAAAGCCTACTCATTTATAATATTAATGCATTATATATTGGAAATATTCCAACGGACATGCCCGGACCTGTCCGGACGCGCTCAGACAGGTCTATTGGCTGATGTCAGCAGTAAGTATATAAGGCAAGATGGATAGACGCAAATGTGTTAACGATCCGGACAATTTCTGCTACATATGTGGCAAATACACTGATCAGCGCAAGAATCTGACAAAGCGAGTGCGCTTGGCTTACAAGTATTACTTTGACTGTTAAATTGGAGATCAAGATAAAAGCTGGACACCTCATGTTTGTTGCACTGTGTGTTACTCTGGGCTAATGCAGTGGTTGAATGGTAAAAGGAAAGGAATGGCTTTTGCAATGCCGATGGTTTGGTGTGAGCAGAAAAAAATCACCAGACTGTTATTTTTGAATGACTAAAATCGCCGGATATTCAAAGAGAAACAAGTCACAATTGTGTATCCTGACTGTCAGTCTGCTCTTAAACCAGTACCACACGATGTAGAGAATCCAGTGCCTGCCCCTCCTGCAGCAGGAACGGTAATTGAAACTGACACTTCTGATCCTGATGAAGAAGAAGATGTTGATTGGCATGATGTATTTCCTGATCCAAAACAACTGGAGGGTCAGCCGCACTTGGCTGAGCCAATCAGATTTAGATGATCTGGTAAGAGATCTGTCATTATCTAAAGAAAAGTCAGAACTGCTAGCTTCTAGACTTCGGGAATGGAATTTGCTACAACGAAGCACCACAACTTCACACTTTTGTCATCGACACACCAAGTTAGCTGCATACTATGCAATGGAAAGCGATGTCTGTTTCTGTACTACTACTACTACTACTTAACATTTCTAAAGCGCTACTAGGGTTATGCAGCGCTGTACAATTTAACATGGAAGGACAGTCCCTGCTCAAGGAGCTTACAATCTAAAAGACAGGTGTACAATCTAAAGACAAGTGTACAATCTAAAAGACAAGTGTAGAGTCAATCTGATAGGGCATACTATATTTCTCGTATATATCTCGTATATATCTGTACTGATGTAAATGGTCTTATGATGGAGTTAGATGGTACACATGTTCCTGATGAATGGAGGCTATTCATAGACTCTAGCAAAACGAGTTTGAAAGCTGTCTTGTTGCACAATGGTAACGAAAAACCATCTGTTCCATTAGCTCATGGGGTTCGAATGAAAGAGACCCATGCTTCTATGGAGTTAATTTTGAAAATGATCAAATACTCTGAACATAAATGGAATATTTGTGCTGACCTGAAAGTGGTAGCACTGCTGCTTGGCCTACAGTTAGGGTACACGAAGCATAACAAACTAACGGAAGGAATGGTGACCAAACAACTCACAAACTATTTAAATAAATTCTCAATACTCCACGACTCCCAATCAGGATTTCGGTCTAACCACAGCACTGAAACAGTACTAGTTACACTCATGACTAAAATTCAAACAAATGATTGCAACTGGAAAAAACATATTACTCCTACAATTTGACATGTCAAGCGCTTTCGACATGGTTGATCATGGAATACTACTACATATCCTTGAGTACTTCGGAATTGGAGGTAACGTTCTCAATTGGTTCAAGGGATTCCTAACCACACGATCATACCAAGTGACATCCAACTCAACTACTTCAGCCACATGGATCCTGACTGCGGAGTCCCATAGGGATCCCCCCTCTCGCCCACTCTATTCAACTTAATGATTATACCCTTGGCCAAACTATTATCAAACCAAAACCTCAACCCATACATATGCGCAGACGACGTATCTACATCCCATTTAAACATGCATTCATTGGCGGATGCATTTCAGTTGAAACTTAATGCAGAAAAAACCCAATGCCTAATACTTACCTCTCAACATAACACGAACAAATTCACCACCATCAACACACCAAATCTAAACCTTCCAATTTCGGATACCCTAGAAATTCTTGGAGTTACCATCGATCGACACCTAACACTTGAGAGCCACGCGAAAAACACAACCAAGAAGATGTTCCACTCAATGTGGAAATTAAAAAGAGTAAGACCTTTCTTCCCAAGGACTGTTTTCCGTAACCTGGTACAATCAATGGTGCTCAGTCATCTAGACTACTGCAACGCACTCTACGCCGGCTGTAAAGAGCAAATAATCAAGAAACTTCAGACAGCCCAGAACACTGCAGCTAGACTCATATTCGGTAAAACAAAATATGAAAGTGCTAAACCCCTACGAGAAAAGCTACACTGGCTCCCACTTAAAGAACGCATCACGTTCAAAATATGCTCCCTAGTTCACAAAATCATTCACGGAGACGCACCAGCCTACATGTCAAACCTGATACACTTACCACCCAGGAATGCTAAAAGATCATCCCACACATTCCTTAATCTGCACTTCCCCAACTGCAAAGGTCTAAAATACAAACTAATGCATGCGTCAAACTTTACCTACCTGAGCACACAGTTATGGAATGCACTGCCGCGCAACTTAAAAACGATCTACGAACTAACCAACTTCCGCAAACTACTGAAGACCCATCTCTTTAATAAGGCATACCACAAAGATCAACAAATGTGAACATACACCACTCCTCCACATATATTCAGAACTGTCTTATAATATCTGCTTGCTATATTACTATTATGTTTTATCATGATCATGTTACCCAAGATTCTTCTGTAACACTAAATGTCTATTTTCTAATATAGTTCCACCATTCATGATGTATTGTAAGCCACATTGAGCCTGCAAAGAGGTGGGAAAATGTGGAATACAAGTGCAATAAATAATAATAATAATGTGTTTCTTGTGCCTATGGAACAGTCGTGATGACAAAAATCATTACAAAATGAGACAGTGGCCTCTCAGAGTCGAGCACACAGTTGGTCGGTACAATGTACAACACAAATCACTGGTTGATCCACTTCAAGTTTATCTTCCATCACTTCACATTAAACTTGGTTTAATAAAAAATTTTGTAATTGCACTTGATCGTGATGGAAATGGTTTCCAGTATTTGAAGGAGATGTTTAGTACACTGAAAACTGAGGCTAAAATAAAGGCCGGAATTTCTATTGGCCCCAAAATCAACAAACTAATGCATGATGACACATTCAGAACAAAACTCAACCCTATGGAACTTGGGGCTTGGGATGCATTTATGCTAGTAGTGCAGAACTTCCTTGGGAACAGACGAGCTGAAAACTATGCTGAACTAGTAGACAACATGCTTAAAGCATATGAACAACTTGGCTGCCGGATGTCATTGAAAATGCATTTCTTACATTCCCATCTTGAATTTTTCCCACCCAATTTGGGACACATGAGTGACGAACATGGAGAGAGGTTCCATAAAGATATTTCTACAATGGAGAACAGATATCAAGGCCGCTGGAATCCCAACATGATGGGGGACTACTCCTGGGTTTTGCAACAGGAAAATATGACCGGTCACAAACACAAAAGCAGATGCCTGAAACACTTTTAACAGTACTGGGCCTTACTGAAGTAAGACTTTTAAACTGGAATATGAGACTAATTTTGAAATTTTGTTATTCCATTACATTTTCATATACTGTTTACTACGGAAACTTTGATGTAGATCAGGTAACTGTTGGAGTAAAACTCGTTCTGTAAAAAATTATTCAATGTTTTCCAAGGCTTAATTCATTTGGGCAAACTTATGAATAACAAAATTTCCTATCATGTTACAACAATTCTGACTTTGGATTTGGAATACGCACACTGAATTTAGTATAGGACAAATGGTTTTTGCCCAGTAGCACACAAAAAATTTTTTTTTGTTGTGCTTATAAACAATAAACAAACCAGTGTAATGCAGGAGCAAAAACTCTACTCAAACTCCTAAAGGTATCTAGGATATGGATAGAGAGCTCAAACATCAGTCACATTCAAAGAATGAAATAATATTATAGTCTACCCAAACATAGTTTAAAAAAAGAAAGAAAAACATTTTTTTTTAAAGAAAGAAAATTTTTTTGTGAAAAGGAGAGATTCTCAGAGGCTGAACTCACCCAAGTAGACTGCCCATAAGCATAGGCTTGTCCTAGTGGGTTGATGGGTTTCTCTATCATTGAGTCTCTCCTGAGATTAATAAGTGCACCCAAAAGCTCCCTAATGCTCTGTGATCCTTATACTCTGTCATAAAACAACAAATATTGACTATCCGTGTAAACTAAGCAGACTTAACTTCTCAATCCATGCCCCAGTACTTGTCCCACCTAAAGAAATGTTCCCTACTAAATTTTTTGTTTTCTTCTTTGCTGGAAAATGCATACAAGTTAAATACTCTGTGTCCAATAATCAAAATACAGAAATAACTCTCCAACCTTAAACTAGGCTTATAGTATATCTTTTATTTAATTTTATTTATTTGTTGCATTTGTATCCCACATTTTCCCACCTATTTGCAGGCTCAATGTGGCTTACATAGTGCAGTAGTGGCAGTCGCCAATACCGGCATGAACAAATATAAAGTGAGGTTATGACAGACTAATGATCAGAATTGATAGACATATTGGGGGTCAAGGGGAAGAGTAGGTTATGTCCAATATGAACATTTATATTGTTGTGTTGCGGGTTTAGGCATTTAGGTTGAGTCATTTGAGTATGCCTTTTGAACAGGTAAGTCTTTAGAAGTTTCCGGAAGATTAGGTGGTCGTATGTTGTTTTCACAGTGGTCGGAAGCGTGTTCCATAGTTGTGTGCTTATATAAGAGAAGCTGGATGCATAGGTTGATTTGTATTTAAGTCTTTTGCAGCTTGGGTAGTGGAGAGTTAGGTATGTTCGTGTTGATTTTGTTGTGTTTCTGGTTGGTAGGTCTATGAGGTCTATCATGTATCCCGGGGCATTGCCGTAGATGATCTTGTGAACCAGGGTGCAGATTCTGAACGCAATACGTTCTTCGATTGGGAGCCACTGTAGTTTTTCTCGTAAAGGTTTAGCGCTTTCGAATCTTGTTTTTCCGAATATAAGCCTGGCTGCTGTGTTTTGAGCAGTTTGGAGTTTCTTTATGATTTGTTCTTTACATCCCGCATAGATTCCGTTGCAGTAATCTAGATGACGTGGAGGGGCATAATCGAACGCGAACGCCCATCTCCATGGGCATCTATGTCCGAAAATGGGGATGTGGTGGGACAGACCGTATTATCGAAAAAGATGGGCGTCCATCTTTCGTTTTGAAAATACGGTTTGGACGGACCAAATGCCATAGATTTGGTCCCTTCTGAGATGGGTGGGGGGTTTTTTAGCGATAATGGAAACTAAAAATGCCCAGCTCAGAAACGTCCCAATCCAAGCCATTTGGTCGTGGAAGGGACAAATGTACAACACTACCATAGCTCTTAGGGGTGAAGGGGGCAACTACATGTGGGTACAGTGGGTTTTAGAGGCCTCCCATTTACCACCACAAGTGTTACGGGTGGGGGTGGGGGGGGGGTGGGCCTGGGTCTGCCTGCATGAAGTGCACTGCAGTACCCACCAAAAGTGCTCCAGGGACAGGACTTGTTGCTGGTGTATAACCTTGGCACAGCAGTTAACACCTGAAGACTAATCTCGCTGAAAATGTCCTTTATTTGAATAAGCACCTTTACACACAGTTAACTGCAGATCAGAGGTTGTGCCCCACTGGCAATGAGTCTCGCTGGTACTGAGATTAGCAGTAGGTCCGAGCTGGCAGAATAGTGTACAATGCACTCTTTCAGCAACATTCAAAGTAATAACTAACGTTCTCTAACGTGGGTAACACATGAAAGGGATCTAAAAGTGTCTTACACAAATGGCCACTACCTCATGGACTACCGAAAATAAAACAGGGCACACTCTGACCCAGTAAGCAGAGGGCAAAGCACCATGGGAATAGAGCCTACCAACTACCAACATCGTGAGCATTTAACACAAGCTAGTGGAATCACGGAGCCCAATACCCTACACCCACCATGATGCATTGGTGATGTGACTCTGCAGTGCCCTTAACAGAAAAGGTGTCACACTCACCCGAGACCCACATCAGAACCAGGGAAAGCCTGTCAGAGGATATTACACATTCTGCTGTCACAGAGGTGGGTACGGCATTTGAGGCTGGCATACAGGCTGGGAAAGAAGTTTGTAAAGTGGGGTTTTTTTTGGTGGGAGGAGGTTAGTGACCACTGGGGGAGTCATGGGAGGTCATCCCCGATTCCTTCCGGTGGTCATCTGGTCAGTTGGGGCACTTTTTTGGGACTTGGACCCAGGGCGTAGCCAGACAACAGATTTTTGGTAGGCCTAGGCAAGAATTGGGTGGGCACCAGTGTTCTCCCCCCCCCCCCCCCCCCTCCAAAAAAAATTTATCTCAGCTGGTGGAAAAACACTTCTTTCCACCTTGGCAGAAGGTATGCACTGAAAACTGAGCATGTGCATGTGCCGGTGTTGTGGAGAGTAGCGTTTTCGTTACTATCAGGGGGAAATCTTCAGCTGGCGGAGCTTGGGATTCCCACCAGTTACCACTAAACATGTGCTACTGTTGGGTGGGCCTGAGCCATAAATGGGTGGGCCCTGGCCCACCTGTGGCTACGCCACTGCTTGGACCTGAAAAAAAAGGGTCCAAATAAAGCAGACCAAATTCTCATCAAAAACGCCCTTCTTGTTTTGATTATCAGCTAAAGACGCCCATCTCTCCTTGGCCGATAACCACACCCCAGTCCCGCCTTCGCCACGCCTCCGACACGCCCCAGTGATCTTTGTTTGTCTCCGTGACGGACTGCAGTTGAGGATGCCAAAAATCGGGTTTCGATTATACCGATTTGGGCGCTCATGGGAAACGGACGCCCATCTCCTGATTTGGGTCGAAATATGGGCATCTTTCTCTTTCGAAAATAAGCTGGATAGTACCATGGATTGTACTAAGTTGCGAAATATTTCCCTCGGGAAGAAAGGTTTCACTTGTTTGAGCTTCCACATTGAGTTAAACATTTTTTTTGTTTTGGCTTTCACTTGGCTCTCCAGTGTGAGAGTTCGGTTGACTAACTCCGAGAATGTTCAGGCTGTCTGAGATAGGGAGGGTGTGATCTGGGGTGGTTACGTTGGTGGGTTTGACTGTGTTATATTGGGATGTGAGGATGAGAGTGTGTTTTTTCTGTGTTGAGTTTTAGTTGAAATGTATTCGCCCAAGAGCTCATGATGTTCAAGCTGAGTTTGATTTCTTCGGTAATTTCCGTTAGATCATTTTTGTAAGGGATGTACAAAGTGACGTCGTCCGCGTATATGAAAGGGTTAAGGCCTTGATTGGATAGGGACTTGGCTAGTGGGGTCATCATTAGGTTGAAAAGGAGCGGTGATGGTGGCGATCCTTGAGGTACCCCACAGTCCGCTTTCCATGGTGATGATATGGTCGATTTCGATTTCACTTGATAGGTTCTGGTCGTTAGGAAGCCCTTGATCCTGTTAAGTACACTTCCACCGATCCCGAAGTATTCTAGTATGTTAGTAGTATGTTATGGTTCACCATGTCGAAAGCGCTAGACATGTCGAATTGTAGGAGAAGTATGCTTTTCCTGTTGCAATTTCTTGTTTGAATTTGGCTAGGAGTGTATTTAGTTCTGTTTTGGTGCTGTGGTTGGAGCGGAATCCTGATTGTGATTCCTGTAGTATTGTGAATTTGTTTGTGTAGTCAGTGAGTTGTTTGGTAACCACGCTTTTCATCAGTTTGACTACCAGTGGGATTGAGGCTACTGGGCGGTATTTGGTGATATCGTCTGTTTTTTTCTTGGTATCTTTCGGTATTGGGGTGAGTAGGATGTTGCCTTTTTCCTTGGGGAGAAGCCCATGTTGAAGCATGTAGTTTAAGTGGGATGTGAGGTCTGCTATGAATTGGTGGGGAGCAGATTTTAATAGGTAGCTAGGGCAAGTATCCAATTTACAGTGCGTCTTAGAGAACCTATTAAGCACTTGATTGACTGTTTTGACAGTAAGGGGGGGGGGGGGGGGCGAAGCTTGTCCAAAGTCTGTCTGCTGGGTATTCGCTGGGGGTTGGGTCCAAGCATTCGATTAAGGTTTTTTCGTGTCTTTGTAGTCAGTATAACCTTTTGGCTTGTCTTGTTGCGTATTTGTATTTTCTTTGAGTTTGTCTATACGCAAATACTAGGAGCCTGAGACATAAGATGGGAGAGCTCGAGTACATTGCACACAATGAAAAATTGGATATTATTGGCATCTCTGAGACTTGGTGGAAGAAAGATAACCAATGGGACACAGTCATACAGGGCTACAAATTATATCGTAGCGATAGGGTGGATAGGATTGGAGGAGGGGTAGCACTGTATGTAAATGAGAACCTTGACTCAGATAGGCTGCAAATATTGCAGGAGACAAAACCCCTATTGGAATCTTTGTGGATTGAAATTCCACGTGAAAAGGGGAAAAGGACGGTGATAGGAGTGTACTACCGTCTGCCTGGCCAGGACGAGCAGACGGATGCAGCAATGTCAAAGGAAATTAGGGAAGCGAATAAATTGGACAATGTAATATTAATGGGTGATTTCAATTATCAAGCAGAAAAAAACAGCACAAAGGGCCTTTAAAAACACAGGGAACACACTTCTTTCATAAAAAAATCCTTTAATAATAAAATTTGATTGGAGGAAGACCCGACACGGGCCGTGTTTCGGTGCTACCGCACCCGTGTCGGGTCTTCCTTCAATCAAATTTCCATTATTAAAGGATTTTTTTATGAAAGAAGTGTGTTCCCTGTGTTTTTAAAGGCCGTTTGTGCTGTTTTTTCTGCTTGGACTTTTTTTGTACTTAGCTCCCTCTCTTTGTTGCATTATGATTTCAATTATCCACATATAGACTGGGTTAATGTAACATCGGTACACGCTAGGGAGGTGAAATTTCTTGATTAAATCAAGGACAGCTTCATGGAACAGCTGGTTCAGGAGCCCACAAGAGAAGGAAAAATACTAGACTTAGTCATTACTGGAGCTCATGATCTGGTGCGGGGGGGGGGGGGGGGGGGGTGAACGGTGCGAGGGCCGCTTGATAACAGTGATCATAATATGATCAGTTTTGATATTGGCATTGAAGTAAGTGTACTTAGGAAACCAAATACACTAGCGTTTAACTTTAGAAAAGGTGATTACGACAAAATGAGAAAAACGGTGAAAAAAAGACTGAAAGGAGCAGCTCGCAGGGTAAAAAACTTGCATCAGGCATGGATGCTGTTTAAAAACACCATCCTGGAGGTACAGGACAAATATATTCCGCATATTAGAAAAAGGGGAAAAAAGACCAAACGTCAGCCGGCGTGGCTAAACAGTAAGGTAAAGGAAAATCATTAGAACCAAAAAACAATTCTTCACAAAGTGGAGAAGAGAACCCACTGAAAGTAACAAGATGAAACATAAGGAATGCCAAGCTAAATGCAAAGCGGCGATAAAGAGGGCAAAAAAGGACTTTGAAAAAAAGTTCGCGTTAGAAGTGAAAATACATAGTAAAATTTTTTTTAGATACATTAAAAGCAGGAAGCTGGCTAAAGAATCGGTTGGGCCGCTGGATGAAAACGGTGTTAAAGGGGCGATCAGGGAAGACCAAGCTGTAGCGGAGAAATTAAATGAATTCTTTGCTTCGGTCTTTACCAAGGAGGATTTGGGAGGGACACCGGTGCCGGAAAGCGTATCTGAAGCAGGCAAGTCAGAGAAACTAAACGAATTCTCTGTAAACCTGGAGGATGTAATGGGGCAGTTCTGCAAACTGAAGAGTAGTAAATCACCAGGACCTGATGGTATTCATCCCAGAGTATTAATAGAACTGAAAAATGAACTTGTGGAGCTACTGTTAGTAATATGTAATCTATCCCTAAAATCGAGTGTGGTACTGGAAGACTGGAGGGTAGCCAATGTTACGCCGATTTTTTAAAAAGGTTCCAACCACGAACGGGAGAAGGGGGGGGGGGTCGAGGAGGGAGGGGTGGGGAAGGTATAATGGGTTGGGGAGGAGGGGAGTTATAAAACAATTTTGGAGGCACTCAGTCCCAATAGCAGAATAACAAACAGTACGAGTTTGGTTGTTTGAGATAGCATCAGAGATTAGGAGGTATGTGTAATGTCTGCAATAAGTGGGATGTATAAAGCTCATGAAGGGGTGAGGGATGGAGCTGGAAGGGAAGGGGGCAGTGTTGTGGGGGGGGAATAAAAAATTTGAGGATGTTAACGTCATCATATTTGTACTTAATATGTTTTGTCACATATTGAAAATATTGAGATGTTGATGTGAATTTTGCTATATCATCAATAAAAATTGTTGAAATTAAAAAAAAAAAAAAGGTTCCAGAGGAGATCCGGGAAATTATAGACCAGTGAGTCTGACGTCGGTACCGGGCAAAATGGTAGAGGCTATTATTAAGAATAAAATTACAGAGCACATACAAAAACATGGGCTGATGAGACAAAGTCAGCATGGATTTAGTGAAGGGAAGTCTTGCCTCACCAATCTACTGCATTTTTTGAGGGGGTGAGCAAACATGTGGACAATGGAGAGCCGGTGGATATTGTGTATCTGGATTTTCAAAAGGCATCTGACAAAGTGCCTCATGAAAGACTCATGAGGAAACTGGAGAGTCATGGGATCGGAGGTAGGGTATTACTATTTATTTATTTATTGTGAACATTTATATCCCACATATTCCCACCAAGGCGGGCTCCATGTGGCGTACAAGGCAGGAGAAAGTACAACAAATAACAGTAGCGTGAAGCAGAAGAGAAGAGAGAGAAAAGAAAAAAAAAGGAGAGCAGGGGAGGGAGGGAAAACTGAAGGGAAAAGGAAGGAGGGGATGTAAGGATCAAGCTGCTGAGGAGAATGAACGATCACATAGGTAGGTCTTCAGGGATTTCTTGAATAGGCTGTGATCCGTGGTCTCTTTTAACGATGATGGGAGAGCGTTCCAATAACGGGGACATTGGAAGCAAAATGAAGATGCAAAGAGCAGCTTGTAACGTAAGTTCTTGCAGGAAGGAAAGTGGAGGTTGAGGTAGGTGCAGGAGGACTGCATGGCGTTCCTAGGTGGGAGGTCGACCAGGCAGTACATGTAGAAAGGAGCATCCCCATGAATAATTTTGTGTGTAAGGGCACAGACTTTGAACTCAATCCGCTCCTTGATCGGGAGCCAGTGGAGCTTCTCATGATGGGGTGTTGCTGCCTCAAATCGAGATTTACCAAATAGCAGCCTCGCCGCTGTGTTCTGCGCTGTCTGGAGTTTTTTAAGGATTAAGAACTGGTTGAAAGATAGGAAGCAAGGAGTAGGGTTGAATGGTCAGTATTCTCAGTGAAGAAGGGTAGTTAGTGGGATCCCACAGGGGTCTGTGCTGGGACCGCTGCTTTTTAACATATTTATAAATGACCTAGAGATGGGAGTAACTAGTGAGGTAATTAAATTCGCAGATGACACAAAGTTATTCAGGGTCGTCAAGTCGCAGGATGAGTGTGAAAGATTACAGGAGGACCTCGCGAGACTGGGGGATTGGGCGTCCAAGTGGCAAATGAAGTTCAATGTTGACAAGTGCAAAGTGATGCAAGTGGGTAAGAGGAACTCGAATTACAGCTATGTCATACAAGGTTCCGCTTTAGGAGTCACAGACCTAGAAAGGGATCTGGGAGTCATAGTTGATAAGACGTTAAAAGCTTCTGCTCAGTGTGCTGCGGCGGCTAAGAAAGCGCACAGAACGTTGAGTATTATTAGGAAAGGGATGGAAAACAAACACGAGGATGTTATAATGCCGTTGTATCGCTCCATGGTGCGACCGCACCTCGAGTATCGTATCCAATTCTGGTCGCCGCATCTCAAAAAAGATATAAAGGAATTAGAGAAGGTGCAGAGAAGGGTGACGAAAATGATAAAGGGAATGGAACAACTTCCCTATGAGGAAAGCCTGAGAAGGTTAGGTCTCTTCAACTTGGAGAAAAGGCGGCTGAGGGGTGATATGATAGAAGTCTACAAGATAATGAGTGGATTAGAGCGGACAGTTGTGAAGCATTTGTTTACACTTTCAAACAACAACAAAACCAGGGAACACAAGATGAAGCTAGAATATGGTAGATTTAAAACAAATAGGAGAAAGTTTTCTTTACTCAGTGTGTAGTTAGACTCTGGAACTCGTTGCTGGAGAATGTAGTGACAACAGCTGGCCTTACGGAATTTAAAGGGGGTTTGGACAGATTCCTGAGGGAAAAGTCCATTGAACATTATTAATTTGGGGGGGGGGAGGGGGGGGGGGTTGCCGGGTTCTTGAAGCCTGGATTGGCGGCTCTCAGAGACAGGATGCTGGGCTTGATGGACCCTTGGTCTTTTCCCAGTACGGCGGTACTTATGTACTTGTTTCCATGCACTGAGTGTTTGTGTATCTTTTGCTTTTTTCCATGCTCGCTCGAATTTCCTGGATTGAGTTTTAGTTTTTTCAGTTCTTCATTGTACCATGGTATTGAGTTGTGCCTATGTGTGGTTCTTGTTTGTATGGGTGCTATTTCATCGAGTACGTTTTTACATCTTATGTCCCAGCCTGAGAGATAGTGTGTGGAGTCCGTTTGTGCTGTTCATTCATTGTTGTACATCTGTTGCCAGAATGTTTCCGGATCTATTTGGCCACTTTTGCTGTAAGTTGTGCATTCTTTTGGACGGTGTGAGCCCTTTTTTCTCCATAGTAGGGATAGGTTTAGTTTATAGTGGTCTGACCATGATGTGTTTATCCATTTGATCTCTAATATTATTAGATTCTGGTCTGAGGATAGTTTGTGGGAGATAAGGTCTAGTGTGTGCCCTTTGATATGGGTTGCCTGAGTGTGTGGGCATTTGAGGTCCCATTGATGGAGGAATTCCTTGCATTCGCGTGCGTTGGTAGAGTTTGGGTCTTCTAGGTGGAGGTTGATGTCTCCCAGTATTAGGTACTTTGCCCCTACCCCACCCCATGCTCCACCTCTACCTCACTCCCAATTACTTCAATGAGGGTAGCAGTGCAGGCTTCAGTGGCCAATTGAGAGCTAAAGGAAGTACAAGGAACTGCACTCTTCTTCAGCCCCCATTAAGCCACGGTCCTCCAACATACATATGGTATTGAAAGCCAAACACAGAACACCAAACACATTCCGCATCCAGAGAACCTCCTGGCCTTCCATCAACAATGGATGCAGAGCACAGCAAGGACATTTCCCCATAAAACTCACCATACAAAGAAATTCTGGTAATCTCAATAACAGACATGTTGTAAAGTAATTTTAAAAAAATCTACAAACAAAAAGTCACTCAGAATCTAGGGCAAATCTACCATGCCAACACTAACTTCCAAAACAAGGATCCTCTACTTTTGAAAAGCGGCTCTAAAATATTGATACATCTATCAAGAAAACTGAACAAGCCAAATTACTATAGAATGCTACATAGAAATTTCATGGTGACAGAATACCTCGGGGCCACGCACACAGAACACGAGCCAAATACAGAATAAGTGACCACAAACTCTATAAATATAAATTAAACTGAAACCCCAAGAAACCAGACCTTGCATGTAGTACAACACTAGAGAAACAAAAAAGAAAGGCATTTCCTCCTGTGCAAAATATAAAGGTATCACATGCCAGGGATGGTGGGGTTTTTTTTTTTTTGGGGGGGGGGTGCAAATAGGGCAATTGTGCTTGGCTCTCTGGCCAGAGAGAGCCCCAAGCCTGCCAGAAGCTGAAGAAGGTGCAGCCTGGTAATGGGCTTTGGGGTCCTCTCCCAGATTTCTTCCCTGGGCCCCAGCCATGTCTGACATATGCCAAATCTGACATTGTCTAATCACAAAATAGAAATAAAAATAATTTTTTGTACCTTTTTGTTGTCTGGTCATTTTATTTTTCATATCATATTGGTCCCAGTCTCTGGTTTCTGCTTCCCTGTGTCTTTCCTGTCCATTTGACATTTCTTCTGTCTCCATGTCCACCATCCATCTCCCATCTCTGTGTCCATATATTTCCTTATCCAGAATCTCCCGTGTTCATATCCCCGCATCTATCATCGTTCCTTTGTGCACCCATGTACCCCATGCCCAGCATCTCCCATCTGTGTTCCTATTCTCCCTCTTGTCTGGTATCTCCCCTCTGTGTCCATTATATCTCTATTCCCATATCTCCTCCCCCCCATGTCCATTGTATCTCTATTCCCATATCTCCCTCCCCACCCCCATGTCAGGCATTGCCCCTATGTGCCCATATGCCATCCCAATACAGCATCTCATCTGTGTCCCTGTCCCCATGCTCCCATCCAATGCTCATCTCCCTTCTGTTTCTTTGTACCTCTCTATGTCCCCTTTCTCCCTCCCACACACCTTTCCTAACCCCACTCCAACCAGCAACTTTCCTTCTCTCTTCCCTCCCCCTTATGCATCTGGTTCATTCTCCACTGTGGGTTCAGCATTTGACCCCCCCCCCCCCCATTCCTTTATCTCCTTGATCCAACATCCCTCTCCCTTTCCTCTAACACTAACCCTTCCCCTCTCATAGGTCCAGTACTTCTCTCCCTTCGTTCTCACCCCCTTGCAGGTCCACATCGCTCCCCCTTCCCTCCAGCCCTCCCCTGCATATCCAGCACCTCTCTCCCTTTGCTGCAGCCTCCCTTGCATGCCCAGCACCTCTCCCCTTTCCCGCCTGTCCTCCCCACAAATCCAGCAGCTCTCTCCCTTCCCTCCCACATCCTCACCCTCACCCAGCACATCTCTCCCTTCTCTCCCTCCTACATATCCAGCACCTCTCTCCCTTTGCTCCCACCCACATATCCAGCAACTCTATCCCTTCCCTCCAGCACCTCCTTACATGCCCAGCACCTCGCTCCCTTCTCTCCAACCTCCCACCCACAAGCATGCATGTCCAGGGCCCCTCCCCTCCAACCCCCATGTCCAGGGCCCTTCCCTACCCTCCCCTCCAACCACCATGTCCAGTGCCTCTCTCCCCTCCCACAGTTCCAGCATCGCCACGGCGCCACCTCTGTGTCTTCCTTACCCACCCATCATCCTTGCCGCAGCGCTTGCTCTCTCTATCATCGCCGCCCAGCAAGAATTTCAAACAGCGCGTCAGCGCTGTGTCAGAGCCATCCTCTCTGCCGCGTCCCACCCAACCTGCGTAAACAGGAAGTTGCGCGAGATGCGGCAGAGAGGAAGGCGCTGACGATCTGTTTGAAGTTCCTGCTGGGCAACGATGATAGAGTGAGCAAGCGCCGCGGCAAGGATGAGAGGTGGGTAAGGAAGACACGGAGGTGGCGGTGCTGGAACTGTGGGAGGAGAGAGAGGCGCTGGATGTGAGGGTGGAGGGAAGGGAAGAGGCGCTTGTGCTGGACATGGGAGTGAGGTTGGAGGGAAGGAATTAGTTTGGGTGTAGCGCTTCTGGGTGGGCCTGAACCAAGACTGGATGGGCCTAGGCCCACCCAGGCCCACCAGTAGCTGCGCCCCTGAGTCAGTCTGGTGAGGTGTGGTGCGTCTGGTCATACTTTGGTGGTTATATAGCATAGGTATGATGTTGTGTTCAGCAAGAGGGGTGGTTGGTGTTAGATGAATCAAGGATAGGGAGTAGATTGTCAGGATCAGTTTGCCAGTGTTCATTTTGGGGTCTGTTCGATCATGACTGCTGATGTGCCGTGATTATATGGGTACTCACAGTTAGATGTTCGAAGGATTGCCCTGGGGTGCAGAGGCTCCTTGGTTGTGTCGATGGTTGGGGGTATCGCTGACGTTCCTTAAATTTGTGCTCTGGGTCATTGGGTTGAGGTTGGTTCCTGGTGGGATGGCCTCAGTGGGGGTTAAGGACTCCAGTCGGGTAGGTTCAGGGCCCTGTTTTCCTCCGGAGAGGGCGTAGCCTTCGCATTCTACAGCTGCCGCGATCGGCTTGGGATCATGTAGTCCTCGCTATTCTGTGTGTTCGTGGTGGGCAGTCGGGTGTTTGTCGCTCACTCACCTTCCAATGTGCGCAGGGGCGTCAGTGCGGCCAGAGATGTCGAGGGCATGGGAGTGTGCCGTTATCCTAGAATAACTCCGCCACCTGAGTCGTTTCACCGCCGCTGTCTCTGTCAACCAAGCCACAGCAAGTCCGTCCTTGGCGTCAGCCCAGCCGGCAGAAGTCTTCGTTCGCTCGTCCTCAATCCGCGCTCATCCTCCGTCTATCGGTGAGGTCTTCCGTCTGGGAGCAGAGGCGGGTGGGGGAATGATATCACCCAGGCGGTGCCATGGCCACGAGGCAGGGTTGGAACCGCGATCAAGCCCCAGCGTCTGACCGCTTGCCTCAGCGGCCCTCGGTGTATCTCACTCAGCAGCTCCTATCGTTGCAGCTGGCAGAGCTGTGCAGGTCCGCCTATGCAGCACCGCAGCCATGAGGCAGGACTGTAGCCGTGGTCTGGTCCCGGCACCCGACCTCTCTCCTCGGCGGCCCACTGTGTGTCCTGGAGGTATTCCGCTCAGCGGCACCCTCCGACACAGCCGGACTGTAGCCGCGGTCTGGCCCCGGCGCCCATCCTCTCTCCTCGGCGGCCCACGGTGTGTCCTAGAGGTATTCCACTCAGCGGCACCCTCCGACGCAGCTGGCAGACCGTGCGGTCAGGAACTATGCCAAGAGTTTTGAGACATGCAGTGATGACTATCAAGACTATATTTTATAGTGTGTCAGTAAAATATGATTCTGAAAGCTAATTTCACTAAATTATGTTTCTTGCTCTGAATTCTTTGATATTTTCTTTGGACAGAGCAGATGTTAATTAAGACAAGATAATTTGCACATGACCTTGAAAGATCAAATAATAATCATGCTTAAGATGGCTAATATTTAATGAAATTCCACATTTTTTTCTAGTTTACTAGTTCAGAGAGCAATATGGCTACACTTCTGACAGGTTCCACAGAACTCTCCTCCTAAGCAGAGAAATCACTCACTATTTATTCTGTCCTCAGGAAAGCTCCTCCCCTTTGACTGAGGCTCAGATGAATTCTTTCCGATGCTGGTTGGAGTAGTGATGGAGGTCCTTGCTGGAAAAGAAGTCTTTTTGGCAGATTTGTTGAGAATGGAACCTGGCTTGTCCCAGAGAGATTCAGTGAAGGTCCAGAAAGGTGCAGATCATCTAGCAGGTCCGTGCTGTTGGACAATAATTCACGGTTTCCTCCTACAGTCAGCTCCCAATATCACCAGTATTGTAAGGAAACATATATATATATGTAAGGAAACATATATATATATATATACTATAGGAAGGATAAACAATCATTTAAACAAATAATCCTACATTCATAAATAATACTTTCTAATGACTGAAGAAAAAAGGAAAAAGAGGCGCACTTATCTCTCTACCAGTAGGACAATTTTTACGCCTACGCCGTATTTGTTCTTCTGAGGATATGTTTAAACAGCAAGCCCAACATCTATGGCTACGTTTAAAGCAAAGGGGATATCTAAGTATGCTCAGCGCTCACTACTTCTATTGGATAAACCCAGCGAGACTCTGGATAAATTTGTTTGTGCTCTAACTTACACAGATCTTGCACCTCAAATCGTCTAGGCTATCAATCAGCATTGGGATGTTCTCTCATTTCATCAGGCTTTTCAACAACGCCCCTGCATTGCATATTGCAGAGGGCGGAATCTGCATGATGAATTGGTTCATTCTCTTTATAGAGAAAACATTGACAATCAACCCTTGGATAAGGGCCACAAGGCTTGTGGCCATTGTCAGTTTTGCTCCACAACCATAGAGGGCCATCAGTGGCAACATCCGTCTGGTAATGGAAAGATCTACCATATGAGAAGCACTATTACGTGTGACACTTTTGTCATTTACGCTATCATCTGTCCCTGTCAAAAGTGGTATGTGGGACGGACTATTCACAAAGTGAAAACACGCTTGACGGAACATAAAAGTAGACTGAAGAACCACAATATTACAGCTCCTATGGTAGCACATTGTTTACAGTTTCATCATCAGTTTTTCCAGCTCGTGGAAGATTATTGACGAGGAGTGGACTAGTGGTTAGAGCACCGGTCGCAATCCAGAGGTGGCCGGTTCAAATCCCACTGCTGCTCCTTGTGATCTTGGGCAAGTCACTTAACTCTCCATTGCCTCAGGTACAAACTTAGATTGTGAGCCCTCCTGGGACAGAGAAATATCCAGTGTACCAGAATGTAACTCACCTTGAGCTACTACTGAAAAAGGTGTGAGAAAAATCTAAATAAATAAATATGTGGCGCCCTCTCAGAGAGGAGGGGACAGGGAACGTGTATTAGCTAGGAAAGAACAATACTAGATTTTTGAATTGGACACTACAATACCGAATGGTCTAAATGACTTTATAGAATGGAACACAGTCATTTAACATCCCGTCATTAATGTACATCGTGTGGGTAGGTGGGAGGGTATTTTTGAATAATATTATTAATAACATTATCATTTCCTTTGTTCCACTCATATTAATTAATTTTTCTGTATCATATTAATTTAAGTTTTATTTTCGTTTTTGTTTTGCTTTTTCATTATTTAGTTTCTAATGAATATGGTCTGCAAATTTGACGTTATCACTGATTCTTCACGTTTTTACGTGAAACTGACCACTTCCGGCTTTGGGTGTATAATAGCGGGAACTCCATTGAGCTCAGGTTAAGAATGATTTTGGCGCAGTATGTGTTTATTCACAGGAACAGGCAGCATAGAACAGGGTCCCTGATGAAGATCATCGCAAAACCCTGCAGAGTCGGACATAGACGGTATTCTGCCAATATTAAAAGTTGATTAAGTCATCAGCAGCGACGGCGGAGATAATATCGGTCAACGCTGGATTTAACAGCAGCTTCTGGGTAGAGTGCACACACCCAGCAGCGCAGAGATAAGCGTGCCTCTTTTTCCTTTTTTCTTTAGTCATTAGAAAGTATTATTTATGAATGTAGGATTATTTGTTTAAATGATTGTTTATCCTACCTATAGTATAATATATGTTTCCTTACAATACTGGTGATATTGAAATCGATATACTATAAGCCTAGTTTAAGATTGGAGAGTTATTTGTGTATGTTGATTATTGGACTCAGAGTATTTAACTTGTGTATGCATTTTCCAGCAAAGAAAAAAACAAAAAAATTAGTAGGGAACATTTCTTTAGGTGGGACTAGTACTGGGGCATGGATTGAGAACTTAAATCTGCTTAGTTTACACGGATAGTCAATATTTGTTGTTTTATTACAGAGTATAAGGATCACAGAGCATTAGGGAGCTCTTGGGTGCACTTATTAATCTCAGGAGAGACTCAATGATAAAGAAACCCATCCACCTACTAGGACAAGCCTACGCTTGTGGGCTGTCTACTTGGGTGAGTTCAGCCTCTGAGAATCTCTCCTTTTCACAAAAAATGTTTTCTTTCTTTAAACTATGTTTGGGTAGACTATAATATTATTTCATTCTTTGAACGTGGCTGACTTTTGAGCTCTCTATCCATATCCTAGATACCCTTAGGGGTTTGAGTAGAGTTTTTGCTCCTGTATTACATTGGTTTGTTTATTGTTTGTGACCTGATAGTCAGCAGCACTAGGGACCACTGACTGAGGAGCAACAACTGGATTAGCCACATATGGAACCGAGTCCATGGCAGGTCATCCAAGGTGGACACCATGGTACCCAGTACCTGCATGTAATCCCATGCCCAAGGAGTAGGCAATTGGAGAAGGCTGGACAGATCAGCCTGCAGCTTCTTTTGACATGCTTCTGTAAGGAAGACCTTACCTACCCAGGTTTTAGTTGGCATAATAGACTGCGACTAAATTTAGTTGTATTTACCAGTACTCGGTTTATTCTGTAAAGTACATCTAATTTAAAACATAGTTTATAGAATACACTTTGAGTTCCGTGTGGAAATCTTAGCACAATATATAGAATCTCCTAAATGCTAAGAAGCTCATAGGTATAAAACGGGTTTCTTAGCATTTAGCGAGTGCTAAACTTTTGTAAAAGGGCATCTATGTTTGCTAACTTTAGCCATAGTAGCCCTCACAAGAAACTATTTCACTTTTAAAGATTAATTTTTATCTGCCATTATATTTCTACATTCTATGTTTCTATACTGAACATCAAACTTATGTCATAAAGAAAAAGTGGGAGTTTACTAAATAGATGTATCACAATATCACAGCTGCAGTCACCAAAGCTGGAAAGAACTGCACATCAAGCCCGGACGGAGGGGGCTGGAAGAAGACTCACCTAAACACATGGCATATACTCCTGACACTGTGAACTGACCTCACATCGGGAGTAGTACTTTGCTGACTCGGCGAGGACAGCCATAAATTACAAAACTAGCCCTAAGAAAAATAAGAGCCACTTACAGTATGTAGTCTTCATCAGTTGTGTAGTCATGGGGGCCTGGGCCCCCCAATTTGTATTCAGGGCCCCCCAAGATCTGATGGTTTCGCTGGCGGGGACCCAAGCCCCGCTAGCAGAAGTTTTCCTGTGGCAACATTTGCCGCTGCACTGCCTGCCCTGTTTTCTCCCTCCCCTGTGTGCATGCTCATTTTTAATGAAATTGAGCATGCACAAGCTTCACGTATGCTCAATTTCACTAAACATGAGCATGTGCTCCGAGCTGGGAAAGCAGGGCAGGCAGCGCGGTGGCAATTACTGCCGCAGGAAAGTTTCTGCTGGCGGGGCTTGGGGATCCCCACCAGCCCAGGTATATGGGGTTACAACGAGGGTCGAGAGCATTGGTGAGGCGGGGCAAAATATGCGCCCCCCCCCAAAAAAAAAAAACTTTGGGCTCATGCCCCCTTTCAAATTGAGGTCTGGCTATGCCTCTGCTTCAAGCTGTTGGCAGAGGCACAAAAATCTTCAAACGGTGCTCACGGTTCACCCCAAAGTAAGGCACAACACAGCTTGCTCCTTAGAAGTGTTTGACTCCTCTTTCTTTTTGGTGTTTTTTTTTTAAACCTTCTTAAAGAGGCAGGTTTATTTTCTTCTCTGTTTAACCTCAGGGGCAGAAATACCAGGGCAAGCAAGGAAATGGGGTAGGGACCTGGAGCTATCATGTTTACTCCGGAGATCAGATCCTCCCGACCCAGCTCTCTACCTCCCTCCCCTCCCCGACTTGCACAGTGTATGTCTATCCACCTCCCGAGATAAAGAGAATACTGGAAGTGAGCCTACCGCACAGGAGGATATATGGTAAAGCTCTGATGCTCTCTCTATCTCCACCTGCTGGTAGATGGACATAACCCACAAATCTTTGGATTGATCTGTGGGACGACATGGAACAGGCACAAGTTGTCTTGATGTTGGACAACAGATTCACATAGACCCCTATTTACTAACGCTTATCGCATGATGAAGGTGTTACCATGCATTATCTTCTGCAAAGCATAATAACATCATTATTGTGTGCTAAGCATTAGTATATAGGAGCCATAATTGGGACAGGATGATTCTACATTGAGATCGCAAAGTTGGATTTGGAATTCATTAAGTGGTTATTTTTCTTGTGCTTCATACTGAAGTGCCTGGTATTCCTCTTGGTGCATGTGCAGTGTCACAAGGAATAGGGAAGTGAGATTTAAGGATGTAGACAAAAGCTATGATGTCTGAGCATAAAGTGGAAATGTAATTAACCATATGCTAATACTTACAGCAGGGCCCTGGGCTCCTCGAGCTCCCTTAGGACCAGTAACACCAGTTGGACCCTGAGAAACAAAGTAGTAGAAAAGTTAAACCCCCTGTAAAAATGTAACTAAAATTAATTAACTCTAACCATAGACAAGATATACCCATATATGTGTTCCCACTACAGGTTACAGTTAGGAGTATTCCTCACTGCTATTCTCTGTAATACACCCTCACTATATATCCCACCACCAAATGCTATGCTTTGCAATACACCTTCATTGGAATTATCATATGCCTCGTTGCTAACTGTGGGTGGTTTATTGTAAATCTACATTACAGACTGAAGGTCCATCAAGCCAAGTATCCTGTTTCCAACAGGTTTCTTGCCAGGTCACAAGTACCTGGCAAGATGCCAGAACAGTAAAACTAATTTTATGTTGTTTATCTTAGAAATAAGCAGTGGATTTTCTCAAGTCCATTTTAATAATGGCTTATGGACTTTTCTTTTAGGAAAGTATCCAAATCTTTTTAAAACCCTGCTAAGCTAACTGCTTTTACTGCACTCTCTGGCAACGACTTTCAGAGTTTAATTACACATTGAGTGAAGAAATATTTTCTCCACTTTGTTTTAAATTTACTACTTAGTAGCTTCATTGCATGCCCCCTAGTATTTTTGGAAAGAGTAGACAAGCGATTCACATCAACCCATTCCACTCCACTCAGTATTTTATAGACTTCTATCATATCTCCCCTCAGCAGTTTCTTCTCTAAACTGACGAGCCCTAGCCACTTTAGCCTAGGGCCAGCTCACCTGCCCGCCCTTAGCTCTCCAGCCCTGCTTTCTATTCCTGCCGCCCGCAACGTGTTTAAATCTTTTAATTTTTTTTACCTGAAGTCGCAGCGCCGGCGTTAGTGAAAGGACAAATCTTGCCTCCTCCAGCCTTCCCTTCATTCCCTCTCAGTGTCCCACCTTCTTCTGACGTAGTTTTCTGTTTCCGCGAGGGCGGGACACTGAGAGGGAATGAAGGGAAGGCTAGAGGAGGCAAGCCTGGTCCTTTCACTAATGCTGGCGCTGCGACTTCAGGTAAAAAAATAAAAGATTTAAACACATCGTGGGGTGGCAGGAACAGAAAGCAGGGCTGTCGGGGCGCTAAGGGCGGGCAGGTGGGGCTGAGGTACTGGAACTCGACGGGGGCAGGTGGAGGCTGGGGCAAGTTACTGGACATGGAGGGGAGGATAGGGGGCAAAGGAGAATCGCTGGACATGGAGGGGAGGGCAGAGGAGAATCGCTGGACATGGATGGGAGGGGACGGCAGGGGAGAGAGGAGAAATCGCTGGCCATAGATGAGAGGGGAGGGCAGAGGAGAATCACTGGACATGGTTGGGAGGGGAGGATAGGGGCAAAGGAGAATCGTTGGACACAGATGGGAAGGGAGGGCAGAGGAGGAACTGGACATGGATGGGAAAGGAGGGCAGGAGGGAGGGCAGGGGAGAGAGCAGAGTTGCTGGACATGGATGGATGGAGGGAAGGGCAGGAGAAATGCTGGACATGGATGGAGGAGAAGGAAGACAGGAAGAAGATGCACAAGGATGGAGGGGAGAGGGGAAAAATGCTGGATATGGATGGAGTGGAGGGCAGGGAAGAGAGGAGAAATGTTAGGAAGGAAAGACAGAGGAAGGAGATGCACAGGGTTAGAGAAAGACAGAGGAAGGAGATGCACAGGGTTGGAGGGGAAGGGAGAGAGGAGAAATACTGGACATGGATGGAGAGGAGGGAAGACAGAGGAAGTAGATGCACATGGATGGAGTGGAGGGGGAGAGGAGAAATGCTGGACATGGATGGAAGGGAGGGAAAACAGAGGAGGTGATGCACATGGATTTAGGGGAGAGAGGAGAAATTCTGGACATTGATGGAGGGGAGGGGAGAGAGAGGAAGTGAGATGAACATGGATGGAGGGGAGGAGAGAGGAGAAATGTTGGACATGGATGGAGGGGGGGGGGGAAGAGAGAGGAAGTGAGATGAACATGGATGGAGGGGAGGAGAGAGGAGGAGAATGCTGGACATGAATAGAGGGGGAGAAGAAAAATGCTGGACGTGGATTGAAAGAGGAAGGAGATGCACACTGACAAGATGAAGGAAAGGGAAAAGAGGAGAAAAACTGCACATGAATGAATAAAATAGGCAAAAGCTGGATCCACTCTATACCTCCTCCAGTCAAGTCCGCAGAGGACCCAGCTTTTACCTATGGATGTAGGGCAAGAAATAAAGAAAGAGAAAAGTAAAGAAATAAATGGAAAGGAAACCCTGGAAACAGAGTTAAGGGAACAGATAGCAGCAGAATCAGAAACTGGGACCAACATGATCAGAAAAACAAAGTCACCAGACAAGAAAGATAGAAAAAATCATTTTATTTTCATTTTAGTGTCTGGAAGATGTCCAATTTGAGAATTTATATCTGCTGTCTTATTTTGCACTGGGTATACTAGAGCTCTAACAGCTTATAGAAATTATTTATAATGGAAAAAATCACAAGTTATTTTTTTTCTCCTATACTGGTATAGTATTTTCAATGATATTGCTTATATGTGCCACAGCTGGTATAAGGGGTGTGGTTACCATAGGGGCAGAGCCATAGATGGTGACCCCGCCCACAGAGAACCGGTACCTTTTTTTCCTACAAAAAAAAAGCACTGTGTGTGTTATAGTGTATTATTCACCTTTATTTTTTTTTAGACTAACAAAGTAAATTTTTATTTATTTATTTTTTTTTAATTTGTAAAATTTTTATTGAATAACCGATTTAACAACACTTTGGAGACATAATCTCCTATACATTTTGAATATATGAACATTTAACCGTGACCAACAACCCAATTTCTCCCTTTAACCTTCTCCCGTTAACCCCCCCCCTCCCATCCCCCCTCTCCCCCCTCCACAGACACTCCCCTCTCCCCCTTTGGTTTATACAGCCCGTCCTCCAGTGACTCCTCCCAAGATCCCTTACTAGATGCAGCCACTCCTCTGCAGTCAGGCAATATTTCCCCCTATGCCTGTCTGTCAACTTTTCCAATGTCACCACCGTTTTGAGTTTCTCTATCCAGTCCTGCCCCGTAGGACCCTTCGCTTGCTTCCAGTTCAAAGCTATAATTGTTTTTGCCGCCGCTAGACTCATTTGTTTGTTTCTACATTGCCACTTCTTCCCCCCCCCCCCCCTTATTTCCCCAGTCCAATAGGCACCACTTGGGATCACAAGGGAACAGGAGACCCACTGCCTTGGTTAATAAGCCCGTTACTTCCTCCCTAAACACCTGTAATACTGGACATTCCCACCATATATGAAAATTATTATTCACCTTTAATACATGCTGTACTCTATAATACGCAACCTCTACATGCTATATTCATAATATAAACTCACTGCCATCATTGTATAGTTAGGTTTGTAATATACCCTCGCAGCATGTTAAGGTCTACAATGCACATTAAGGGTGCGCTGCAGTCTATAATGCACAACCTCTGCATGCTGCATCTGTAATATACCCTCACTGAATAAAATTGTCTATAAAATATCATCACTGCATGCTGAGGTCTGGAATGCAACCACACTGTCCCCTGGATTCTATATATGGTGACCAGATTAGGGTGTTTAAATCTGGGCACAATCCCAAGCTGCACACACAATTTAATTGGCTAACATGCTGTTAGCAACCAATTATTGATGTTAATCAACACCAATTAGGATTAGGGCATGCATCTGGCTGCACCCTATTCTATAATGCTTGGTGTCCAAAACCTATAGCTCTCAACTCAAAAGGGAGCATGGCTGTAGGAGGGCACGGACATTGTCAAGAGTGTTCTGAAAATCTGCGCGCATTATTACTGAATTTATTTGTTACATTTGTATCCCACATTTTCCCACCTATTTGCAGGCTCAATGTGGCTTACATAGTACCAGAGAGGCATTTGTAGACTCTGGTGTGAACAAATAGAAAGTGATGTTGTGGTAGTAAAAAGTTCATGCGGAACAGGCAGCGGAAGAGTTGTGATATGTCTATTGTGTACTTTGCTTTTGTTGTGTTGCAGGGATCAGGCATTTAGGTTGGGTCAGTGGGGTATGCCTTTTCAAACAGGTTAGTCTTTAATAATTTCCAGAAGTTTAGGTGGTCATACGTTGTTTTCAAGGCTTTTGGTAGTGCATTCCACAGTTGTGTACTTATGTAGGAAAAGCTGGATGCGTAAGATGATTTGTATTTAAGACCTTTGCAGCTTGGGTAGTGTAGATTTAGGTATGTTCGTGTTGATTTAGATGTGTTCCTGGTTGGTAGGTCAATGAGGTCTGTCATGTATCCCGGGGCTTCGCCATAAATAATTTTATGAATCAAGGTACAGATTTTGAAGGCAATACGTTCTTTGTTTGGGAGCCAGTGTAGTTTTTGGCAGAGGGGTTTTGCACTTTCAAAACGTGTTTTTCCAAATATAAGTCTGGCTGCTGTGTTTTGGGCTGTCTGAAGCTTCTTTAAAATTTTTCTTTGGATCCCGCATAAATTCCATTGCAGTAGTCTACGTGGCTTAGTACCATTGATTGTATCAGGTTACGAAATGTTTCCCTCGGAAAGAATGGTTTCACGTGTTTGAGTTTCCACATTGAATGGAACATTTTCTTTGTTGTGGATTTCACTTGGCTCTCTAGTGTTAAGTTTCGGTCCAATATAACGCTGAGGATTTTCAGGCTATCTGAGATAGGGAGGGTGTAGTCTGGGGTAATGATACTTGCAGGGTTGTCTGTGCTGTATTGGGATGAGAGGATGAGGCAATGTGTTTTTTCTTTGTTGAGTTTTAGTTGAAATGCATTTGTCCATGAGTCCATGATGTTCAATTTTGTTGGCAATTTCTGTCAAGTTGTGTTTATAAGGGATGTATATTGTGATATCGTCTGCATAGATGAAAGGGTTAAGGCCTTGGTTGGATAGGGACTTGGCTAGTGGGGGTCATCATTAGGTTGAAGAGGATCGATGATAATGGTGATCGTTGAGGTACTCTGCAGTCTGCTTTCCACGGTGGTGATATGTTTGAGTTTAATTTCACTTGATATGTTCTTGTGGTTAGGAAACCCTTGATCCAGCTGAGTATGTTTCCACCGACCTCGAAGTAGTCTAGTAGTCTTAGTAGTATATTATGGTTTTACCATATCGAATGCACTAGACATGTCGAATTGGAGGAGAAGGATGCTTTTGCCTGTTGCTATTTCCTGCTTGCATTTGGCTAGTAGAGTGATTAGTACTGTTTCAGTGCTGTGGAGGGGATGAAATCCTGATTGTGATTCGTGTAGAATTGAGAATTTGTTTATGTGATCAGTAAGTTGTGTGGTTACCAAGCTTTCCATCAGTCTGATTGCCAGCAGGATAGATGCTATTGAATGGTAGCTGGTGATGTCATTTGTTTTTTTCTTGGCATCTTTTGGTATTGAGGTGAGTAGGATATTACCATTTTCCTTAGGGAAGAGGCCTTGCTGGAACATGTAATTTAGGTGGGATGTGAAGTCTACTATGAAGCGGTCAGGGGCGGATTTTATTAGGTAGTTGGGAAAGGTGTCTAATTGGCAGTGAGTGTTGGAGAACCTGTTAATCGTCTGGGCAACTGTTTTGACGGTGAGGAGAACAAAGTTTGTTCAGGTTCGATCGGCTGGGTATTCTCCAAAGGTAGGGTCTAACTCATTGAGGAAGTTTTCAATATCGATGTTGTCCTGAGGTAGAGTGTTGTGTAGGTTAACAATTTTATCATTGAAGTACTTAGCAAGTTTGTCTGTGGGTGGGATGTCTGTATTTGTTGTAGTGACCAAGGTGGTGTCTAGGAGTTTGTTCACGAGTTGGTATAATTTCTTCGAGTCTTTGTAATCTGTCCCTATTTTAGTTTTATAGTATGATCTTTTGGTCTGTCTTATTGCATATTTATATTTCCTTTGGGTTTGTTTCCATGTATTCAGTGTATGTTCATCTTTTGTTTCTTTCCTTGCTCATTCGAGTTTCCTAGTTTGCGTTTTTAGCTTTTTCAGATCATCATTGAACCATGGTATCGAGTTAAGCTTACGTGAGGTTCTTGTTCGTAAGGGTGCTATTTCATCTAGTATGTTTTTGCACCTTTTATCCCATTCTATGAGGTAGTGTGTAGAGTCCGTTTGCGCTGTCCAATCGTTATTGTATATCTGTTGCCAGAATGTTGTTGCGTCTACTTGACCTCTTGTGCTGTAGGTTGTGTGTTCTTGTGTACGGTATGAACCCTTCTTGCGCCAGTTTATGGATAAATTTAGTTTATAGTGATCTGTCCATGATGTTTCTGCCCATTTGATATCTGTTATTATTAGGTTCTGGTCGGTTGAGAGTTTGTATGATATGAGGCGAGTGTGTGCCCTTTGATGTGGGTTGTTTGCATATGTGGCCATCTGAGATCCCATAAGTGGAGGAATTCCTTACATTCTCATGCATAGGCCGAGTTTGGGGTCTTTGAGGTGAAGGTTGATGTCTCCTAATATTAGTATGTTGAGGTTGGTTACACATGTGTTTGAGATGGTCCATGAAGTTAGTCTGGCTTTCATTCCAGTTACCTGGTGGTTTGTAAAACAGGACAAAGTTCAGCTGATCACATAGGGATTTGTTGTGGATTCTGAATGAGGCAATTTCGAGTTGAGGTGTTATGGACTCGGCAGTGGTTTCGGTGGTAAAATGGGAACGATAAATTAGTGCTATGCCTTCGCCTCTCTTGTCCTTCCTGGTCCAATGTGTGATTTTGTATCCTGGGGGACACAGGTCTAAGATTATGGGGTCTTTTTGGGCATGGATCCATGTTTCAGTGATGAAAAGTAGATCGAGATTTTCTGGCATAATCCAGTCTATTATTATTGCTGTTTTGTTTACTGCGGATCTGGTGTTGGTGTAATCCACTTGAATTGTTTGGTATGGGTCTTCTGTGTTTGGTGTAGTGTGGATTTTTATTAGTTGTCGTTTCTTTATTGGTGTGATTTTGGTAGGACCTTTCTTTCCCTTCCGTTGTGATTGTCCGCATGTTGGTGTTTTTCCATTATTTGAGTTGCTGTCAGTTTGATGAGATATGGTGTATCCGGTTAGTCTTTGATGAGTATGTAGTAAGGGTATGATGTTGCTTTCTGCAACTGGGGTGATGAGAGTTATGTGGATCAGTGTTAAGGAGTAAATTGGTAGTAGTAGTTTGAAGGTGTTCATTTTGGTTTTGGGTCACTGTGGGTTCCTGATAGACCATGTTCGGATGGTAGGATGCGTGATGGGATTTTGTTTTGTGGTATGGGATCTCCTACGGTATGGGCTTGGCATCGCTGCTCTATCTGGATGCTGCTCCTGCCTTCGCAGCCTTGCGCAGGGGCCCTGTAGGTTCTATGGTAGCTGTCTGTTTCTCTCGGTTCCTTTGTCTGCCATCCGCTGTGTTCCTGTTTGTAGATGTCTTCTGTCTTCCTCTGACATTGGAGGAGACTTTGGAATATAAGTGAGTTGGTCTTGACAGAGCACGAGCGTTATCACAGTCTCGGGGGCGGCTATTTGGTTCAAAGCTAGCAGTAGCGTCAAGACCTTGCAGTCGACCGGTTCTTTTCAGCAGTCCTTATCCCCATGGGCAAATGCTGGAGCCACGCACCCCAAAGGAAGCGTCAGCTGTGCTCTGTCCGAGCTCCGTGGTTGCGAGACTCTCCTCAGGAAGTCACCGCTTGAGAGTTCCAACCGTGGCAATCTGCAGCCTGGGGGGGGAGGGACTCTTGGGAGCAGTGCACCTGTGTAGATGGTCAGCAATTGCGCAATAGATGTGCAGCTAATGCGCAACTTACTGTTGTCTCGAGTCTGAGCTGAGAGGCGTCATGGAGCTCAGAGGCACCTCTCCTTCGCGAGTGGATGGGGTTGCACTCACCAATGTCGTCGGTGCGTGCTGTGCAGAATGGTCAGCTGGCCACGCACCTCTACGATCGCCTATGTCGGGTCTCCCAGGCCACCGCTGAAAAACTGTGCCCTGCTTCACCCTCCGTTAGTTCAGTGGCCGTGTGCTCGGTGCACTTGCGCTACTCCTCCCCTGCAGCTCCGGGCCGGCAGCCAGCCGAAGCTCCTTGCGATGTGTGGCGGGGCTGGGGTGCCGCTGACTGGTAGGCAGTGCCAAGGCACGGACGGGTGCCGGCAGGTGTTCCTCCTCGCTCATGACCAGACCAAAAGGTAAGTACGGGTGCCGGGTTCGGATCTGTGCAGCGTCATGGCCCGGGAGTGGGGGAAGCCGCTGTCAATTCCCAGCCCTGGCTCGGACGGGTGTCCGACAGAAGGCCCGGGTCAGCGATGCTTCCCGTTTCACATTCTTGGCAAGACCGCCCGTCCGTCTGGACTGCCTGTCGAACCTCCACGTCTTCGCCTGAGTCCGACGGTCGCGTTGAGCGGTCCCGACCCTGGCTGGTCACTCACAGGGTCCTCGGGTCCACGGAGCTAGCTGCTCCTGTGACCTTTAGTCGGCGGCCATCTTTCAGCACCAAATAAGTAAACGCACCCAACTTGGGCGCCAGCATTTACACCAGGTTTCAGCGGAGAAAGTCTGGAGCTCAAAGTCAGGATGTGAGAATTGGTGCTTAGTGTGATTCTGTAAAGGGCGCACACCCTTTATAAAATTGCGCTTAGCCCTGATCCGGAGCCCATTTTTCAGTGCCATTTATAGCATCCAGCACTGTACGCTAAGCGACACAATAAGTACTCACTGCATGCTGAAGTCTGTAATACACCTTCACTTTGCAGTCCTTTTACTAAAAGGTTGTCGTGCGGCAAAGCGGAACTACCGCTGGCCCAACGCAGGTGACGACGGTAGTTCCACCCCCTGCACACACCATTTCCAGCACTAGTGGAAATATTTAAAAAAATATTTCCACAGGGGGTTACTGCCAGGTTAGCGCGGGAGCCCTTACTGCCACCTCAATGGGTGGCGGTAAGTGCTCCCCACCCCCCGAAATGGCCACACAGCAAGTGTGAACTTACTGCATGGCCATTTCTTTTTTGGCCTTTTTACCCGTGGCGGTAAAAGGGGCCCTGGCGCGGGGCAAAAATGCTGTTATTAGCACAGGTCTCTTCTACCACAGCTTAGTAAAAGGGCTCCTTTATGCTAGATTCTGCAGTGTGCCCTCACTGTATGATGTGGAGGGGCATTTTCGAAAGGATGTCCAAGTCAGAATAGGGACGTCCAAGTCAAAACATCTCAAACAGAGGTTCATCTCACATGTATTTTCGAATGGGAAATATGTCAGGATATCCTGTTTGAAAACACATTAGATGGACAGCCATACAAACTGGAATGTCCAAATTATGAAAGGGGGGGAACAAGGGACATGGGCATCTGTCCGACAGCATTCTTTGAAAATGGCCATACAGACATCCACACAGAGCAGAGGGGCAGTCAAGTGGTTACTGAAGTGGACTATAAATCAAGGGACTCTGGTTCAAATATCACTGTAACTTTTTTTTTGTGGTAATTTTGAGCCCTCCAGGAACACCACCATACCTACTGTACCTGAATGTACATCACTTCTATAGCATTTAGGCTTGCAGGTGTCTTACATATTTAGGTAGAGTAGGTCAGTGGAGTAGCTATGGGTGGGCCTGGGTGGGCACAAGCTCACCCAATCTTGGCTCAGGCTCACCCAGCTGCAGCGCCATACTGCTCTCTTCTCCCCTCTCCTCCATGGTGCCCCAGCATCTGCACTCTGGTCTCTGAACCCTTTCCCTCCCCAGTGTCGGTACAGGTGTCCTCGGCGCCTGCAATGATTCATTCTTGCTGCTTGCCCCAGACCCGCAGGCTTCCATCTGCCATGTTCCACAAAACAGGAAACAGGCAATGACATCAGCGAGGGCGGGACATGGCAGATGGAAGCCTGCAGGGCCAGCGCAAGCAGTGAGAATGAATCGCTGCAGGCGCCAAGGATGCCTGTACCGACATTGGGAAGGGAAGGAGTTCAGACACAGGAGCACAGATGCTGGGATGCCGCACAGGAGAAGGGGAAGATATGGGGTAGGTGAAAAAAAACATCTTATGTTCTTAAAAAATATCTCCGGGAAGATATTTATGATGTGTGGTTGGCGGGGAGGGGGCATGTGCAAGTGGAAGGGCCCGTCCAAAATACTGAGTCTGGTTATGCCTCTGGAGTAGGTATGTTGCTATTCCTGGAAGACTCACACTTAAAAAAACAAACAAACAAACAACAGTTGAAGTGGGATTTGAACCTAGGTCCCTTGGTTTATAGTCCATGGCACTAACCAATAGGCTACTCCATAGACTTGCTCCCTGTTTTGCTAAGAATGCTCATAATACCTAAAGCTGTCATAGAGCCTGGCATCCGTTTTTGGTTTCACTTTCAGGGGAGAGGGAGGGTGACAGCAGCCACTGGGGAATAATCCTTTTTGTACCCTGGGCATACCTGAAACAGGACTGCATAAGGACGTCCTTCTTTTTAATAATGGACGTTTCTTCCCCCTTTGGTAATCACTCTTGGACGTGATTTCAGGCCCTCCATAATCCCACCCACGACATGCCCCCTTGCTATCTGGACATACTGCAGCATTGGATGTCCCTTTCTGCCTTTGCAAAATTGGTACTTGGACATTTCAAGTATATAGATGTCCATTTTGGCTTTTTGACATCCATATGCTTTGAAAATAAGAGCAATAGTCTTTTATATAGAATCACTATATGTTACAGTCTATAATACAGTGTAAGAGAGCAGACGCGGGACATGCCCTCCTGTGTTGTTTCCCTTTGACGTTCTATAAAATATCTTTATTTTTTGCCATGGTCTGTAACATGCCCTCATTGCATGTTCTCCTAAGCCTTAATCCAAAATCTAGTCCTACTTTCAAAGTATCTTGATGTATTTGTCACTTCCCTTTGTAATCTGATCTGTTTTTATTACATTCAAAAGCTAATCAAAGATCTTACCTGTGGACCAGGAGCCCCAGATTGACCCTGAGGTCCTGGAGCACCAGCATCTCCCTTCTGTCCTGCCTCGCCATGTTCACCTTTAAGTCCCGGCTGTCCATCCGCTCCCTGCAGCAAGAAAGAGGAAACAAACTTGTTTAGCTCCTGTATAATATGTACATCTAGAACTCAGAAGGGCCTATAGGTTCCAACGTTAACATACTTTACATATATAAATATAAGACACTGTATTTAAATTGAATGAGATCATTCATTCTAATGTTTAATAATGGTTATACAGGGAGAGGAGGTGTTTATACAGAAAAATATGAAGAAAAGGCCTAACAGCCTGACGAGCACTGCTGAAAGCAAAAAATGAGGCAAATGACCATAGAGAAAACATTTCAACTGAAGGAAAATAAATTATTTGTACTTACAGGAGGACCAGCAAAGCCAGCTGGGCCAGGAGGACCAGTCTCACCACGTTCACCCTACAAAACAGAGAGTTTGGTTAACAGTGACATCAGAGCACATGAGCCATTGGTTAGCAGTGACATCAAAGCGTAATCACATCACAGCTTCAGGGCTGTTGGTTAGCAATGATTCAGTGTACAAATAGTTAGTAGTGATATCACAGATCAAGTACCACTGGCTAGCAGTGACATCACAAGTCAAGGGTGCAGTGATACTACAGCTCAAGAGCCACTGGTTATCAGCACAAAGGACCAATGGTTAGCAGTGATAGCACAGCACAATGAACACTAGTAACAGTGACGTTACAGCCAAGAGTCACTGATTTATTTATTTAAAGCATTTATATTCCACATTTTCCCACTGGTTGTAGGCTCAATGTGGCTTACATAGGCTAAATCAGGAATACAGTACTAATGGCATATTAAAACAGTACAAACAGTAAATTAAAGTTTGGTATTATATTTAGATTTAACCAGTGCGTTTTTTCTAGCAAAAAAGGTGCCGGTACTCAAATGCCAAGCCACCCTTTAGGGGTGGGGTGATCATTGAGGGACCACCCCACAATAGCCAGGCCCCCTACAACCAGTCACAGAATCTATGACAAGGCAGAATTGGTGTGTAGAGCCTGAGCTCTTTCATTAAAATTTGGAGACCACGGGCCAATTTTAGCAGACAATGGAAAAAATGCTGGTACTTAGTACCCCCAAGTACCCCCTCAAAAAAGCCCTGGATTTAACTCATGCCTTTCCATGGGTAGCTTAAGGCAAGATACATCCAATACAATAGGTATTTAGAAGTAATATAGCAATACAAAGAATTCTGGTTAACAATGATATCACAGCTCTCTAAACTCTAGTTAATTAAGACAACACACAGTAACAAACTGCATTATACAGACATTGTCAGAGCTGGAGACTGTACTACACATAATTCATGGGAATTAGACTATACACTATACAGAAAAAAAATGAAGAAAGTGACCACAGAGAAAATGTTTCAATACAGATCTTCTAGGAGATGGTGGTATTTTATGTAGAGGGACACCGCAGAAGCGGAGGACAGTATTCAACTACGTCAGCAGATACCAGCAAAAGGAGTAGTGTAATCAGCAGGGCTCTCCCATGAAGAAAAACAGAAGGACGAGGAATATAATGATTTAAAAAACCTTTATTTCTTTAGGACCCAACACATCACTGTGTTTCGGCATAAAGCCTACATCAGGGGTCTAAACACAAGGTCACTGAAAAGTATAGGAATAATTGGATAACAGTCTTGGTAAAAACTCAGATCCAAAAAATAGGATGGTTGTGCATTAATAGTGTTTATAGGAGTAAGGATTTGCAGCACACAGAAACAGGAACGCCAGACCCCAAACAAATGGCACGAGAAACATAAAAACAAGAACTCAGAATTGGAACTTACAGGGGCTCCACGGGTGCCCACAGCACCAATGGGTCCAGGGGGACCAGATTCACCCTGAGAGAATAAAGAGAAAAAGTGAACGTGACACAGCTTTTCAGACAATAACCTAAGCAATCCCTAAACCCATATAGAGTCTCCCATAAAATCCTCCAAACTATCCCTCAGACCCAGTCACAACTTCTATCCAAAAACCCAGGCCAGGACTTAGGCACATCTTCCCATAGTCACACAATCTCTCTGTCTTGTCAGGACTAGACACAGCCTCTCTTCCAACCACACAAACACTCCCTCACACAATTTCCTCCTCTCCTCCCCCCCACTCCCTGTACATTCCCTTATACTCAAGCATGGGTAGTCTCTTGTGTGCAAGTACCAAGTCATGAATGAATAATGGGGGCCACCACTCATGTGATGCTATTTCGGCAGTCTGTTAGTGGAGTGGTTTGCCTTGCCTTTCTCAATAATCTTTACCCACCAGCTAAGCCCATGCATTCATTTAACCAACCAAAAGTGGATGGATGGTGGAACTGGCCACAAACAATTTCCCTACACCAAGGTACATCTCCTGTACAATCTCTCACACCATCCCCCTCCAGAGAGAGCTTCCCATACAATCCCTCAAACTCTGCCTTGCAGACAAGACTTCCATTGAGTTCCCAAAACAATCCCTTGAAAACTCCACCTCTACTACTACTACTACTACTTAACATGTCATTCAATGGAGAAAATAATCCCTCAGAATCTGTCTCTCTCAAAACAGAGCCAGTAGGAAATAGCCCATGACACTGCAGCATGCCATAGGGAATTGTGGAAGAAGTGGGAGCTCAACCCCTGGACAAAGGGTGAGATTACTCTTATCAGGCTCTTTTCCTCTCAAGCAGGAATACAGCAACAAGTTAAACTAGATGGTAACATCCTTCTAGCTTAGCTAGACAGCTGCTCTCTTAACTCAACAGCAAAAGACCTGGCGTGGAGCCAGAAGTTGCAGGTACCAATCCCATTAGTTCCTAGTTGGAAATGGAGCATAATTCTGCAAGTTTAGCCTCTTTACAAATGTCAGGCAGCAGAACTGGCGTTTACGGAAGCATTGGTGTGACCTAAATATATACTCAGTGTTCTGCAGATCTTTCTAGGAAATTAAAATTAACAGTGTGCAGTTCTCACCTTCTCACCATTAGGACCTGATGGGCCAGGAGGACCTATGGGACCAGTCAGACCCTAAAGAAGATCAAAGAAGCAGAAATGAATGGTTAGGGATGGAAGACTTTGGCAACAGAAGGAACTGTGAGACCAATACCTGCTTGCACATTAAAAAAAATTTGTTATTTATAAGATTTTTCAAATAACCGAGCACACATCTTGTACAGAAAAGTAACATATGCCTTTGACAGAAAAAAAGAATACTTAATACAATAAGAAAATGAATAAGGCACATTAACTACTCAAGTCCACAATAACAGAGATCCAAGATTTAAACTAGGAGGATAATAAACCATTCTAAATAATATAGGGGTTCTTTTACTAAAAGGTTGCTGTGCAGCAACCCTGAACTACCGGCAGCCCAATGCGGCTGCCAGTGGTAGTTCCTCCTCAACTGTGCGCCATTTCTGGCACTATGGAAAGTAATTCCGTAATTTCTAGCACAGCGCTAACCCAGCAGTAATCGCTGCCCATTTACTGCTAGGTTACCACAGGAGCTCTTACCGCCACCTCAATGTGTGGCAGTAAGTGCTCCCCCCTCCCCCCCCAGCAGGGCCACACAATACGAATAATCTTATTGCATGGCCACGTCTTCTTTAGGGGCTTTTCACCCACTGCGGTAAAAAGGGCCCCCGCACACATCAAAAACTGCCCCTGCCACTACCACAGGGCCCTCTTTTCCGCAGCTTGGTAAAAGGATCCAAAAATGAGGATACTTGCACATCGTTAAATAACGTTAGGACAGCAAAAGGTACACATTCATTTAGAAAATATTAATATGATATAAAATGACAAGAAAACAAACAGTCATGCCAATGATTGAGCTTCCTCTGCTACTTACTCTAGCACCATCTTTACCAGGAGCACCTTCTGGGCCTTTCTCACCAGTATCTCCCTGTGGGGAAAAAAATGAATTAAAGATCAATACTAATTGAAGCTTCCTTTCCCTCTGCTCCTCCTTCAACACTCTTCCCTCAGTGAACTACAAGAGCATTAGGAAAACCTTCACACTGAAATTTCACTAAGTGGATGAGACGGAAACTTAGGTCTTCAAGACGTGATTTACACCATAAATTACTCATTTGATATGAACTTAAGGGCCCAATATTCAGCTGGTAGCAGTAAGCATTTTGCTGACCACTGGCAGCTTTATCCCTGAATATTCAATGCCGGCCATGTCCAGGCTCTGGCACTGAGAGTATATACAGCCAGCCAGAACTTAACCAGTTAAGTGCAATATTCAACACTTACAGTGGTGGAAATAAGTATTTGATCCCTTGCTGATTTTGTAAGTTTGCCCACTGACAAAGACATGAGCAGCCCATAATTGAAGGGTAGGTTATTGGTAACAGTGAGAGATAGCACATCACAAATTAAATCCGGAAAATCACATTGTGGAAAGTATATGAATTTATTTGCATTCTGCAGAGGGAAATAAGTATTTGATCCCCCACCAACCAGTAAGAGATCTGGCCCCTACAGACCAGGTAGATGCTCCAAATCAACTCGTTACCTGCATGACAGACAGCTGTCGGCAATGGTCACCTGTATGAAAGACACCTGTCCACAGACTCAGTGAATCAGTCAGACTCTAACCTCTACAAAATGGCCAAGAGCAAGGAGCTGTCTAAGGATGTCAGGGACAAGATCATACACCTGCACAAGGCTGGAATGGGCTACAAAACCATCAGTAAGACGCTGGGCGAGAAGGAGACAACTGTTGGTGCCATAGTAAGAAAATGGAAGAAGTACAAAATGACTGTCAATCGACAAAGATCTGGGGCTCCACGCAAAATCTCACCTCGTGGGGTATCCTTGATCATGAGGAAGGTTAGAAATCAGCCTACAACTACAAGGGGGGAACTTGTCAATGATCTCAAGGCAGCTGGGACCACTGTCACCACGAAAACCATTGGTAACACATTACGACATAACGGATTGCAATCCTGCAGTGCCCGCAAGGTCCCCCTGCTCCGGAAGGCACATGTGACGGCCCGTCTGAAGTTTGCCAGTGAACACCTGGATGATGCCGAGAGTGATTGGGAGAAGGTGCTGTGCTCAGATGAGACAAAAATTGAGCTCTTTGGCATGAACTCAACTCGCCGTGTTTGGAGGAAGAGAAATGCTGCCTATGACCCAAAGAACACCGTCCCCACTGTCAAGCATGGAGGTGGAAATGTTATGTTTTGGGGGTGTTTCTCTGCTAAGGGCATAGGACTACTTCACCGCATCAATGGGAGAATGGATGGGGCCATGTACCGTACAATTCTGAGTGACAACCTCCTTCCCTCCGCCAGGGCCTTAAAAATGGGTCGTGGCTGGGTCTTCCAGCACGACAATGACCCAAAACATACAGCCAAGGCAACAAAGGAGTGGCTCAGGAAGAAGCACATTAGGGTCATGGAGTGGCCTAGCCAGTCACCAGACCTTAATCCCATTGAAAACTTATGGAGGGAGCTGAAGCTGCGAGTTGCCAAGCGACAGCCCAGAACTCTTAATGATTTAGAGATGATCTGCAAAGAGGAGTGGACCAAAATTCCTCCTGACATGTGTGCAAACCTCATCATCAACTACAGAAGACGTCTGACCGCTGTGCTTGCCAACAAGGGTTTTGCCACCAAGTATTAGGTCTTGTTTGCCAGAGGGATTAAATACTTATTTCCCTCTGCAGAATGCAAATAAATTCATATACTTTCCACAATGTGATTTTCCGGATTTAATTTGTGATGTGCTATCTCTCACTGTTACCAATAACCTACCCTTCAATTATGGGCTGCTCATGTCTTTGTCAGTGGGCAAACTTACAAAATCAGCAAGGGATCAAATACTTATTTCCACCACTGTAACTGGCTAAGAACTGTATACAGACAGGCCTGTGTTTTATGTGGTCCTATTTATGCGATTATCTGAGCCAGTTAAGTGCTACTTCCACCTCCAGAATGCCCAAAAAATAGCTGGTTTCGACTTAGGCACTAACCGGGCATTTTCAGTAATACTATTCAGTTAAGTGCCGCTGAAAATGCCCAGTTAGCCCCGGACAACTGTTCTAAATCGTTTTGAATATTGTGCCCTTCATTACTTTAGTATTTATTTTATAATTTTATCCTGTATAACTAGTCTCTTTCATATAATCTGCTTTGAACTTCTTGGGAGAAGGTGTACAATAAATATTCCTGATTAGATTAGCCACCCGATTTTTATAAATTTTTTTAAATGACCACTAAAATAGGCGGTTATCCATCACTGATTATCGCTGGTTAGCAGCTTAAAGATAGCCAGTTATTTTGTATGATATAACCAACTATTTGCCGATTTTTAAAGGCAGCCCAGCTAGGTTTGGTAATCATACTTGGCCACCACAATAGGTAGAATAATTTTAGCTGGTCTGACTTTAACCGGTCAGCTCTGAATATCAACTTAGTCGGTCAGGTCAAAGTTACTACTGCCAGGGCCACCGACAGACTGAGCCGGGCCCAGGGCAGGGCTGCCGCCGCCGGGCCCAGGGCAGAATCGTTATCGCTGCTGTCCCCCCCCCCCCCAAATCATCATCACCACTGCTGCTCCCCCTCCCTCTCAACCACCCAAAATACCTTAGCTGGCTCTGCCAGCTCCAGGCAGCGCAGCTCCTTCCTCAGCCCAGCATTGCCTGCCCCTGTGGCTGCTTTCCTCAGGTTGCACATGCTCAGTCTCAAAACTGAGCATGCGTGGCCTGAGGGCCCAGCAGCTGCTAGGCAGGCAATGCAAGGAGGGCCCAGTGCCAGAGTTTTCTCTCTCCTGCTCCTATCGGGACACGATCACCCGGGTCCCGTCAGGAACAGGAGAGAGAGGGACCCCTGCGCTGGGTCCCCCCCCCCCCCCACCAGAGAGCCAGGCCCAGGGTATTTTGCTCCCCCCTCGGCGGCTATGACTGCTGCTACTACTACTCATCATTTCTATAGCACTATTAGACATACACATCGCTGTACACATTATATGCAGATACTTTCTCTCTGCCTAGAGGGCTCACAATCTAAGTTTTGTACCTGGTGCAATGGAGGGTTAAGTGACTTGCCCAAGGTCACAAGGAGCTGCAGTGGGAATTGAACCCAGGTTGCTAGGATCAAAGCCCGCTGCAATAACACACTCCATCCCAGAACCCTGCAATCCCTCCCCCCCCTCCAAGGTATGTGCCCTTGATCTCCCTGAACAGTGCCCAATAAGTTAACCTGGATATTCAATGCCGGTCACCGGAAATGACCCAGCACTGAATATCCGGGTTTAGCATGGACTGCGGGAGACAGCCCGGCTATCCCCTGCAGTCTAAATATTGGGCAGTAGGTTTTTACTCTGCTACTACTACTACTACTACTATTTAGCATTTCTATAGCGCTACAAGGCATACGCAGCGCTGCACAAACATAGAAGAAAGACAGTCCCTGCTCAAAGAGCTTACAATCTAATAGACAAAAAATAAATAAAGTAAGCAAATCAAATCAATTAATGTGAACGGGAAGGAAGAGAGGAGGGTAGGTGGAGGCGAGTGGTTACAAGTGGTGCGAGCGGGAAGAGTATGGTTCCACAGGATAACATCTACTATTATTATTATTGGGGTCAATATTCAGCGGGTGGCGGTAAGCATTTTGCTGACCGCCACTGGCATTATTCCCAGATATTCAATGTCGAGCCATGTCCAAGCTTCGGCACTGAATATCCAGTTTTTGCGGACCTGGCTAACACATAGCTGATTAAGTCGATATTAAGAATTTAGCCAATCATGGATTGCCGCATAAAGATAGGACTGTGTTTTATGCATTCACATTTCTGGGATTACCCTGGCTAGTTAAGTCCTGAATATTTGCACTTAACAGGTCAAGTGCTGATTTCACCGCAGGAATGCCCCCAAAATAGCCAGTTTTCACTTAGATGCTAACCACAAATTTTCAGAGGAGATAATTGGATAAGTGCTGCTGAAAATTCGCAAATAGCTCTGAACAAGTTATTTAACCAGTCAGCAGCTGTTTCTGTTCTGTTAAATCATTTTGAATATCAACCAGGTTAGAACATAAGAGTAGCCATACTCAGTCAGACCAGTGGTCCATCTAGCCCATTATCCTGTTTCCAGTAGCATCGTTCTATAAGGGGCTGCCTAGTGTAAGCACGCTTTCAGAAGCCTTATTTTAGGTCAGTTTTATAAAGACACCTACTTGTCCTTATAAATAGTATAAATAGTGGAATTGCAGATGGACCGGGTACAAATTCCCCAACTATAATTTTCAAGTACAAGTGTAGATTAGCATTTTTTTCATTTCCACGAGAACTCCACCCCATACATTCTTACTGGAAAAGTGTGCACCATGATATCATCACATATACTTTTAAACTGGTCAGAATTTTATGAGACCCAATTCCACACATTTGTGGCCACAGACACAACAAATGACTCTAGAAAATTACCCCCATCATGTAATTGGGGAAATGTTTGGTACACTACTGGGCTCATTTTTGAAAGCGAAGGACGCCCATCTTTTGACATAAATCAGAAGATGGGCGTCCTTCTCACAGGGTCGTACAAATCAGTATAATTGAAAGCCAATTTTGGATGTCCCCAACTGCTTTCCGTCACAGGGATGGACAAAGTTCAAGCGGGCATATCGCAGGTGTAGCGAAGGCAGGACTTGGGCGTGCCTAACACTAGGACATCCTCAACCCATAATCGAAAGAAATAAAGATGTCCCTGACGAACACTTGGACAACCTTACCTGGTCGTGTTTTTCTTACAACCAAGGCACAAAAAGGTGCCCAAAATCACCAGATGACCACCAAAGAGAATCGGGGATTACCTCCCGTTACTCCCCCAGTGGTCACTAACTCCTCCCACCCTCAAAAACACCTTTTAAAATATTGATTGCCAGCCTCAGATGTCATACTCAGCTCCATCACAGCAGTATGCAGGTCCCTGGAGCAGTTTTAGTGGGCGCAGTGCACTTCAGGCAGGCGGACCCAGGCCCATACCCCCCATTACCTGTTACATTCGTGGAGGAAACAGCGAGCTCTCCAAAACCCACCAGAAACCCACTGTACCCACATCTAGGTGCCCCCCTTCACCCGTAAGGGCTATTGTAGTGGTGTATAGTTGTGGGTAGTGGCTTTTGGGGGGGGGGGGTTGGGGGGTTCAGCACACAAGGTAAGGGAGCTATGTTCCTGGGAGCAATTTATGAAGTCCACTGCAGTGCCCCCTACGGTGCCCAGTTGGTGTCCTGGCATGTCAGGGGGACCAGTGCACTAAAAATACTGGCTCATCCCAAGATCAAATGGCTTGCATTTGGTCATTTCTGAGATGGACGTCCTTGGTTTCGATTATCGCCGAAAATCAGAAACAACCAAGTCTAGGGACGACCATCTCTAAGGACTACCAAATTTCAGGATTTGGGCGTCCCTGACCGTATTATCAAAACGAAAGATGGACGTCCATCTTGTTTCGAAAATAAGGGTTTCCCTGCCCCTGGATGGGGACATTTTGCAAGGACGTCCAAATCGAAACGAGGATGTCCCTTTCGATTATGCCCCTCCACGTCATGCATGAGCACAGAAGCTTCACCCACTCTATCTATTGCCTTCACCCTTTCTATCCTAAAGGATGGCTCATGTCAGATCTGTGACCCAACAAGAAGCACAGCCTGTTCAGTACTCATATTTAATGATAAGTTCAGGGACTTTCTGTGTTCAGACTGGAAGGAGCAAAACTGGCACTTACCCTGTCTCCTTTGGGACCAGAAATTCCAGCAGCCCCACGCTCACCAGGCATTCCCTGCAAGCCAGGGGGTCCAAGGGCACCAGCAGGACCAACTGCACCGACGGCACCCTAAACCAGAAAAATATATCCAGTTAATAGTCACCTAAAGAAGGAATTCCACAAATTCTCTTGGGACTGTAGAAGGCCTGGAAGCATAAAGAAGCTAAGCATTTCCACTCCTGTACTACATGGAGGAAGGGTCTAATGAGAGACAAATGCTAAGCGTTTTCACTCCTGTTATAAGGCAAGCTCAGGGAAGAGAGAACCCTCCTGTGAAATGGAAGAGCAACATTTTGGCTCAGGGAGTGACTTCCAATTGATCACTGCAAGAGAGCAGCCAAATAAAGCCCTCTCCCAGGATCAGGATAGAGAAGATACATACCTGTAGCAGGTATTCTCCAAAGACAGCAGGCTGATTGTTCTCACTGATGGGTCGACGTCCACGGCAGCCCAGGAATTGCAATTTTTCACAGCAAAAATAAACAAAGTTTTGCCAGAGCCTTCCGGCGTGAGGGGCGCGCGCACCACACATGCGTGGCCGTCTTCCCGTCCGTAGCGCGAGAGTCCCTGCTCAGTTAGATCAAAAAGCAATAGCAAGGAGAAGAACAACTCCAAAGGGCAGGTGGGCGGGTTTGTGAGAACAGTCAGCCTGCTGTCCTCAGAGAATACCTGCTACAGGTATGTATCTTAGCTTTCTCCAAGGACAAGCAGGCTGCTTGTTCTCGCTGATGGGGTATCCCTAGCACCCAGGCTCACTCAAAACAACAAAGAAGGTCAATTGGGCCTCGCAACGGCGAGGACATAACTGAGATTGACCTAAAGCAGAAACATCTAACTGAGAGTGCAGCCTGGAACAGAATAAAAATGGGCCAAGAGGAGTGGAGTTGGATTCTAAACCCCGAACAGATTCTGCAGCACTGACTGCCCAAACCAACTGTCGCATTGGGTATCCTGCTGAAGGCAGTAGTGAGATGTGAATGTGTGGATTGATGACCACGTCGCAGCCTTGCAAATCTCTTCTTTAGTGGCTGACTTCAAGTGGGCCACCGATGCTGCCATGGCTCTAACACTATGAGCCGTGACATGACCCTCAAGATTCAGCCCAGCTTGGGCATAAGTGAAGGAAATGCAATCTGCTAGCCAATTGGAAATGGTGCATTTCCCCGACTGCGACTCCCCTTCTGTTGGGATCAAAAGAAACAAACATTTGGGCGGACTGTCTGAAGGGGCTTGTCCGCTCCACATAAAAGGCCAATGATCTCTTGCAGTCCAAGGTGTACAACTGACGTTCAGCAGGACGGGTATGAGGACGGGGAAAAAATGTTGGCAAGACAATTGACTGGTTTAGATGGAACTCTGACACCACCTTCGGCAAGAACTTAGGGTGCGTGCGGAGGACTACTCTGTTGTGATGAAACTTAAGATAAGAAGCATGCACTACCAAGGCTAGGAGCTCACTGACTCTATGAGCTGAAGTAACAGCCACCAAGAAAATGACCTTCCAGGCAGGGGTGTGCTGGTAAATTTTTAACAACGGGCTCTCTCTCCGGGCATAGCCGGCCCTGAAATTTGGGGGGGGGGGGAATACATGCCTCTCTCTCCCCTCCCTTGTGCAGGCACGCTAGGCATACCTTTGCCGAGCCCCACCAGCCAATAAATGGACTGCCACCATTCTCTGCTGCTTGTTTCTGGCTCTGAGCAGCACGATGGAACCTTCTTGCGCTTCCATGAAAAGTCCAAGCCTGATGCTCAGAGTCAGAAACAAGGAGCAGGGAGCAGCAGCAGTCTATTTACTTGGCTGGTGTCGCGTTCTCGAGGACCTTGGCATACTGTCAGGCTTCTTCCCCGGGAGCACTGGGTTCGTGAGTCCTTGGGCCACTACCGTGGAGCGGCAGTGGCAGGCAAGATCACCTTCAAGGTAGAGACGAGACAAGACTGGACCGGAACCCCGGACTGGAGTTCTACACAGGAATACACAGAACTGGAACGCACCGGACGGGTGCGCACTGGAGTGGAGCCCGCTGGACTGGAACACACTGGAGTGGCCCCACTGGACTGGAACATACAGGAGTGAAACCCGCTGGACTGGAACCCACTGGACCGGAACCCGCTGGACAGGAACACACTGGACCTA